>NC_133141.1:33159296-33271440 GCF_048418815.1 Hemitrygon akajei | reverse complement strand
TGTTTTCAAGGGGTCCCTCAAGTTCCGGGGTTTGTATGAGGCCCTTCACCTGAAGGGGAAGCCAGCAGACATCTTTGTGTCAGTTGTGTCACCATTAACATAAACAGGAATCTTGCAAAGCAGAGATAAGGAGGGTGTGGCTGTTAGCTCACGGCTGTACTTTTGATTGCGAGACACGTAGGCAATAGTTACAAGCCTATCATTTTGACCTGTACTGGTCCCAGTGCCTCCTCTCATCTCCCCTCTCCCACCACTTCTGTCCCCTATCATGTTCTTCAACCATCCCTGCTATTTACTCCCAGTCTCTTCCTATAGGAGTGAGTCCTACATATTCCCCCTGCTGTCTTGGTTTCTCATAGGTTCCCAGCTGGAGTAACCAGGGAGAGTCTTGCAATAATGGGTCTTCAAAGAGCTACATGTGTACCCATCAGACTGTTCTACTTCGGACCCTACTGTTTATTATAGGAGATGGTGCCCATCAGAAGATTTTACTCTGGGGTCTCCCACTTATTGGGGTTGATGCAGTAAGGAGTAATATGGTCAAGGGTAGCCAGCAATTCACCGCCGGCACACTCATTCACTTCACACCCAGATGGTCTTGACAGCCTGCTCCTCTGGAATTCAGATCCCTCTGTAGCTCTTGCCTGTCCGCATTACTGGTTCTGAGTCCTTTAAACCTTGGATCTCAGCCAGCTTTTATTGCTAACCTGTTGTCACCTATCTGACTCAGGAACTGTCTCCCAACGTCTCTCCATCTCCTCTCTGTGTGCCGCCCCTCCCCATATATGTGTGTGTGCCCCTCCTTCAGGTGACCAGGTTCCTGAGCTCTGGAGCTCCCTACACATCCCCGGCTCCCTTTTCTCCCCTCCTTCAGCTGTCTGGGACCCTGAGCTCTGAAACCCTCCCCCACATCCCCAGCCTTTCCTCAGAGGATAACCCCTTTTCTCCTGGTGAATTGTTTCTGTCTCCCAATGTGAGTACATTCTGTTATGAAGTAAGGGGAGTGGATCTGTGGGCTCGCCAACGCATTGTGGAAAGATACCCATCCCCTATAGTCTCAGAGCCAACGTTCCTAATCACATTCTGTAGCGATGCAGGACACCCAGACCGCCATTGCTTCATGTGCTTGTGGGATATGGGGACATTTCTCGAGCTGTGGGGAAAGTCATTCTTTCTTCTCATGCCTCTGCATCATCATGCAGGGTCACTGGCCCAGTGGCAGGTGCACTGGGAGGTCACTGCCCACCCCATCTGTTTGCTGCCACCAAATCTCTGCTTGGTCAGCACTCGGCTTTGCTATTTATAATCTTCCAGAGCTTTACAAGTGACCACGCTCCTTTCTGTGCTTTCTCTCCACAGAGCTGTGCAGAGACGCAGATCAAACAGAGGCAGTGGGTTGGAAGGCTGTGACTGACGGGGAACCGCAGTAGCAGTGTTACGGAGGGGTTGCCTTTCTAGAAAACAGTCTCCCTGTTGCTTTCCCATGTCATAAGTGGAGATTTGCTCCTTTGAGAAATACTTCCCCTCAACGTTACTGTGGGTGCGTGATCTGTAGGCAAGAGAGTCCTGCATGTGTTGGAGGCAGAAGAAGAAAAAAAAGAATTCTTAAATATCTAGAGATGGATATTGTATTGTAGGTAAAAATTGAGGGGATATGAGTGAAATGCAAGCACCTTGGCCAGTATGGAGAAGTTGGGCCAAAGTGCCTGTTTCCGTGTTGTATTACGTACTCTGACTCTTATCAGTAGAAGAGATTGATTTCAGTTTTAATGCAAATCTCAAGTGGGCCTCCCATTGTGAACCTTGCCCTGGGTAAACTAGTTCAACACTTTGTATACAAAAGAGCAAATTTTAAGTTCTATACCTCACACTTTTCCACAGTCAGTCAGTTTTGTAGGAGTGAATTTCAGATGTGTGCACTATATTCATGGTCTATTGTGTTTCCTGAATAGGTGGTTGGAGGCTATGAAGAGGTTTCCAGGGGATTTGTTAATTTAAAATATATTTTATTCTTAATATAGATACATTAATTGTACTTTAGAATATAGAACAGGACAGGGCATTTGGCCCACAATGTTGTGTTGATCATGATGCCAGTCTATACTGAATATCCTCCTGTGTATCATCCATATCCCTCCATTCCCTTCATTAACTCCAGCAAACTGCATGCTTCCATCACCACCACTGGTAAACCATAAGACATAGGAGCAGAATTAGACTATTTGGTCCACCAAGTCTGCTCTGCCATTCCATCATGGCTGACAATTTTCCCCTTAACCACATTCTCTTGCCTTCTCCTCATAACCTTTGACGCCCTGATTAGTCAAAAACCTATCAAGCTCTGCTGTAAATATGACTTAGCCTCCACAACCATCTATGGTAATGAATTCCACAGTTCACCAGCCTCTCCTTCTCAACACATTCCTTCTCATTTCTGTTCTAAATGGATGTGTATGTATATACATACTTCTCGCATCTCCTTTAAACTCCATGCCCCCCCCCCCCCCCCCCCAACACTAACCTTAATGTCTGTCCTCTGGTATTTGTAACTCTTGGGGAAGGATTCTGTTTATCCTGCCTTATTTTAAAAACTCCTTGGTCTCCCCTCAGCCTCTGACTGTATCTCATTTAAAAATGTCACGGAGCCCTGCAGGCTGGGTGCGGGGAGGATATTTCCCCGCTGGGAAGTCCCATTCTCAGACTGAAGGGTTGGCCTTTCAGAGCAGAGATGTGGAGAATTTTCGTCTCCCAGAGATGGGGATGGAGTGCAGTGAATCTTTGAAACTCTCGTCCAGGGCTTAGTGGAGCTCAGTCACTGAGTTCATTCAAACCATAGATAGAAACATAGGAAACCTACAGCACATGTGCCGAACTTGTACTTACTTTAGAAATTACCCAGGGTTACCCTTAGCCCTCTGTTTTTCTAAGCTTCATGTACCTATCCAGGAGTCTCTTAAAAGACCCTATCGTATCCGCCTCTACCACCGTTACTGGGAGCCCATTCCATGCACTCACCACTCTCTGAGTAAAAAAACTTACTCCTGACATCTCCTCTGTACCTACTCCCCAGCACCTTAAACCTGTGTCCTCTTGTGGCAACCATTTCAGCCCTGGGAAAAAGCCTCTGACTATCCACGCGATCAATGCCTCTCATCATCTTATACACCTCTATCAGGTCACCTCTCATCCTCCACCGCTCCAAGGAGAAAAGGCCGAGTTCACTCAACCTCTCCTCATAAAGCATGCTCCCCAATCCAGGCAACAGCCTTGTAAATCTCCTCTGCACCCTTTCTATGGTTTCCACATCCTTCCTGTAGTGAGGCGACCAGAACTGAGCCCAGTACTCCAAGTGGGGTCTGACCAGGGTCCTATATAGCTGTAACATTGTAGCTGATGACTAGACCTATGTATATTGAGGAATATGGAGATAGTGCAGGAAATTCCTTGGAGTATAGGAGAGTGAGGGGAGATCTTATAAAGGTGTACAAAATTATGAAGGGTATAGATTGGATGAATGCAAGCTGGGTTTTTCCACTGAGGGTAAGTGAGACGAGAGCTAGAACTCATAGGCTTGGGGAGAAAGGTGAAATATTTGAGGGGAATTACTTCACTTGGGGTGATGTGAATGTGGAATGAGCTGCCTGTGGAAGTGGTGGATGAGTTCAATTGTAACATTTAAGAGCAGTTTGGAAGGAAAGGGTATGGAGGGCTATGGCCCAGGTGTGGGTAGATGGGGCTAGGCAAAAAAAGTTTATCATGGACCAGATGGGCCTGTTTTCTGTGCTGTAGTGCTTTGACTTTTGACCCTAAATGGTGCTGAGGTAGATTATTCCTGGACATTGTGAGACAGGAGAGCAGGGCTTGAAGGGCCAAATGGCTGGCCTCTCTGTTCTAAGCTCATAGAATTGTACAACAGAGAAACAAGCCCTTCAACCCCTCTCATCCATGCTGACTATGGTACTTTACTACACTTGGTCCATATTCCCCCTTACCTTGCTTTAGTCCCAGTACCTTTGTACGCATCTCTATCACCTCATCTTGCAGCTCGTTCCATGCACCCATCACCCTTTGTGTGGAAAAGTTTACTCCATGGGTCCCCTTTAAATTCTTTCCCTTCTCACCTTGAACCTATGCCTTCTGGTTTTGGACACCACTTCTGGGGGGGGGGGGGGGGGGAAAGACTGACCATCCACCTTAACTAATCAGAATCAGGTTTATTATTACTGACATATGTTATGAAATTTGTTTTTTTGTGCCAGCAGTACAGTGCAAAATAGGAATAGTGAGGTAGTTCATGGATCATTCAGAAATCTGATGGTAGAGGAGAAGAAACTGTTCTTGAATCGTTGAATGTGCATCTTCAGGCTTCTGTTTTCACCCTAATGGTAGTAATGAAAAGAGGGCATGTCCCAGGATGGGGTGCTGCCTTCTTGAGGGGAGGGTTGTGTTCATGATGAAGTGGCTGAGTATACAACTCTCTGTTCCCTCTTGCAATCTTGTGCATTGGAACTTCTATACCCGACAGTAATGCAATGAGTTAGGATGCTCTCCACAGTACATACCAAATCTCCTCAAGCTCCTAATGAAATATAGCTGCTGTCATGCCTTCTTTGTGATTGCATTAATATGTTGGGCCTGGGATAGATTCTCTGAGCTGCTGCCTCCCAGGAATTTGAACCTGCTCACTTTTTCCACAGCTGACTCCTCATTAAGTACTGGTGTGTGTTCTCCCAAATTCTCCTTCCTGAAGTCCACAATAAATTCCTTGGTCTTGCTGATGTTGAGTGCAAGGTTGTTGTTAGGACACTACTCAACTAGCCGAATTTGTCTCAGTCCTGTGCACCTCTCACAGCCATCTCAGATTCTGCTGACAGCAGTGGTCTCATCGGTGAATTTTATAGATGGCGTTTGAGCTGTATCTAGCCATACAGTCATGAGTGTAAAGCAGTAGGCTAAGTATACATTCCTGAAGTGTCTGTTATTTGTCAGTGAAAACTCTTTTGAGTTTATAAACCTTTATTAAGTCACCCCTCAGCCCCATTCCTACACTCAAATGGAGTGGGGGGAGGGGTGTAGCCTATCCAGTCTCTCCTTATAATCCAACCCCTCCAGTCCCAGTAACGCCCTCTTGAATTTTTTCTGCATTCTGTCCAGTTTAACAGCCCACCTCGTTGAAAGTGAAGCAATCAGACCTATACTCCTCTCTCAGCGGAATCCTGTGACCTTTAGGTCCCGGCTCACCTACCCTGGAACCGAAGACCCTGACTACCGTAATTATTTTGTAAATCTTTTCTTTGATAAGCTCTGATCAGTTTCTTCGAGCTGCGGGTGGGGAAGGAACCTACAAGGGGGTTCGAAAACTGACATTGAGGAGGAGGAGAACTGCTCAGTAACTGCCACTGAAGACTGAGAACAGATTCTAGGGTGGGGGGAGGTGGCGTGGAAGATAGTGACTCTGAGACTGTGAAGCTCTGGATCTTGCCCTCCTGAGGCCAGACTCTGGAAAATGGATCACGCGCAAGTAGAAGGGATGAGAGACAATTAGCTTAATTAGTTCTGCTTGGCTGAAGGGCCTGTTCTGTGTTCGCTCTGTAGATTTTTTTTTGTGTGTTGGGGGGGGGGGGGTGTGAAGTTGCGATGCCTCCCAGTCTGGGGCCTTGGGTCTGCTTGGGGAGTGTTACACCTGTATGGTGTAAGTGGACAGAGGGGTGAGGAGTAGCACATGGTCCATGTTCCTAACTTTTCCCATCTGTTCTCCCCCACAGGTGCCCCCATCTCAGAAGTCTAGACTGAGCAATCGGCTTGGGTAAATCCAGTGCAAGATGAATGTCTTCGACAGAACCCTGAACTTGGACAGCCTTTTCAAGTTCTCCCAGATGTAAGTGGTACTTGGGATGGTCAGAGTGAGCGGGGTGGTGTGGCGGTGGCAGTGGGTGTGGGAGAAAAATAGAGACAGTTCAGATTAATACTGGGATGGGACTATATCCCAGAGTTGTTGGTGTTGGTGCTCCCCAATATGTGAAATGCATTATACCTGTCCTACTGCTCCCTTGCAGATCATACTCCACACAGCAACACCTGAAGAAAGTCTACTGCAGCCTGGCCATCTGCATGTTCCTGGCAGCAGCTGGAGCCTATATCCATGTGGTTACCAGGCTCTTCCAGGTAAGGGTGGGGTGGGGGGCACAACATTTGCTTTACTTTCCCTCTCCCACTGGTCACTCCTGGTCAGCTTGGTTCCTCGCTGGGAGAGGAATCGATAGTCGTTCCTACTGGGCTTTTGCTCTAGTCCTTCTCCCAGAAATGGCCCTGATCGTGGAGACACTAGAGACTGTAGATGCTGGAATCTGGAGCTATACAACAGATGCTGGAGGAACTTGGTGGGTCAGGCAGCATCTGTGGAGGAAAATGGACAATATCAACTCTCCACTTTCTTCTACTGATGCTGTCTTAGTTTGCTGAGTTCCTCCAGTGCCGTTGTATTGTGCTATGACCATCTGCTGGGGCACAGTCTAAATAATCCTTCTCCCAGAGATAAACCAATGGTTCATCACACAGGCTGGAATGACACAGGACACTTGGTCATGTTGTTCCTTCCCCAGCAATAAAACAATGTCCATTCTCCCCTCCCTCCCCAATGCCCTGAGTCTCTGCTTCCTCCATCAGGACACCCTCTCTAAAACCTGCACACTTTTTCAGGATCCTCCCTCCCCAAAACACTGGGGTCTCTGGCCTCTCAATCCCCCTGTTCCACTGCTGTCTCTGGTACTGTTGAGATGCTCCCCTCCCTGGGGGTTCTTGATTTACCTCTTCTGTTGTAAGCTGCAGCAATGATCAGCATGGTGTCTGTGGCTCCTGCCTCCTTCTCACTGCCAGGACCAGGTGGGTTGATCCCAGTACCAGCTAGGTTCACATGGGACCTCCCTCTGGTGGGTGGATTAGGGTGGGGGTGGGGGTGAGACAGCCCCAGAATCGGTGAAGGGTTACCTGACAGAGATGTGGCTGTTACAGGGCGGGATGCTCTCTACGCTGATCTCCCTGGGCCTCATCGCCTGGCTGGCATTCACCCCTCACAGCCCGGAGAACGAAAAGCGGCGGTTGTGCATCCTGTCTGCCTTCGCCTTCTTCACAGGTAATTGCCTGAAGCACAAATCCTTGCTTGCGCCTGGCGGGGAATGCGTTGGTGGGTGGGGAATACCACCTGCGCCACAGGTAAAAAGGGGTGGATCCTCTTCTCGCCTCCCCCCCCCCCCAAAGGAGGAGGAATCAGACAGAATTTCTATTGAGTTAGTAAATCAGGAGACAGGACATGAGACCCAAAGTTGGAAGGTAAGAGGTTCAAGGGAGAGTCCTTTTTGCAGAAAGCAAGGCAGCAAAAATGTCGAGATATCAGGGTATGGGGCAGCTGAAGGAGGATGAAGAGGTGGGAAAGTGCATGGGCAGAGATGGGGTTACAGAGACAGGGAGGGGTTTGGGGCAGGTGAAGTTTAAATGGATGGGGAGGGGTGATAGGTATGTGGGACGTAGAGGAGGGAGGATATTGCAGAGGCAAGGATAAGTGTAGGAGAGAGAGGGTGTCACAGAGACTGGAAGTGGTGCAGTGGAGGGAGGGGTTCACAGATTTTCCAGTGGAGGCTTGATGTGGATTTATTGTCTCACCAACGTGCTGTGGAGTGTCAGATCCTATGTGGCTCCCGAGCAGGGATCCATGTACAGCCTACTGTGCTGACAGGATTGGGGGTGGGGAGGGTTGTTGTGTGAACAGACCTTGAAATACTTTTAACACAGGTCTGGGCAGCGCTTGGAGTTGTCCTTGCGTAACTGGGTTGACAGTCTGACGGCTGCTCTCGACACCGGTGGTTACTTAGTGATAATTGTTAAGCACAATGAATTCTGTTGCTCGACTATTTCATCCTCTCCCCTCTCTCTTTCCTTCCCTGCCCCCCCATTTCAGGTACTGGTCTTGGCCCGCTGATGGATTTTGTCATTTCGGTCAACCCATCGTAAGTTTCTTGAGTGATTGTGTCGAGCCCAGGGATGGGTAATGCATCTGGGTTGGGGTGAGGGTCAGGAGACTGGGAGAGGGTGTAGGGACTGAGGTTGTGGGTCAGGAGACATGGAGAGGGGTGTGGGTCAGGAGAGATGGAGAGGGGTGCAGGGTCTGGGGTGTGGGTCAGGGGACTGGGAGAGGGGTGTGGGTCAGGAGAGATGGAGAGGGGTGCTGGGACTGGGGTGTGGGTCGGGACTGGGAGAGGGGTGCAGGGTCTGGGGTGTGGGTCAGGAGACTGGGAGAGGGGTGTGGGTCAGAAGAGATGGAGAGGGGTGCAGGGTCTGGGGTGTGGGTCAGGGGACTGGGAGAGGGGTGTTGGTCAGGAGAGATGGAGAGGGGTGCTGGGACTGGGGTGTGGGTCAGGGGACTGGGAGAGGGGTGCAGGGTCTGGGGTGTGGGTCAGGAGACTGGGAGAGGGGTGTGGGTCAGGAGAGATGGAGAGGGGTGCAGGGTCTGGGGTGTGGGTCAGGGGACTGGGAGAGGGGTGTGGGTCAGGAGAGATGGAGAGGGGTGCAGGGTCTGGGGTGTGGGTCAGGAGAGATGGAGAGGGGTGTGGGTCAGGAGAGATGGAGAGGGGTGCAGGGTCTGGGATGTGGGTCAGGGGACTGGGAGAGGGGTGTGGGTCAGGAGAGATGGAGAGGGGTGCAGGGTCTGGGGTGTGGGTCAGGGGACTGGAAGAGGGGTGTGGGTCAGGGGACTGGGAGAGGGGTGCAGGGTCTGGGGTGTGGGTCAGGAGAGATGGAGAGGGGTGTGGGTCAGGAGAGATGGAGAGGGGTGTAGGGACTGAGGTTGTGGGTCAGGAGACTGGGAGAGGGGTGTGGGTCAGGAGAGATGGAGAGGGGTGCAGGGTCTGGGGTGTGGGTCAGGGGACTGGGAGAGAGGTGTGGGTCAGGAGAGATGGAGAGGGGTGCAGGGTCTGGGGTGTGGGTCAGGGGACTGGGAGAGGGGTGTGGGTCAGGGGAGATGGAGAGGGGTGTGGGTCAGGGGACTGGGAGAGGGGTGTGGGTCAGGAGAGATGGAGAGGGGTGTGGGTCAGGAGACTGGGAGAGGGGTGTGGGTCAGGAGACTGGGAGAGGGGTGTGGGTCAGGAGAGATGGAGAGGGGTGTGGGTCAGGAGACTGGGAGAGGGGTGTGGGTCAGGAGAGATGGAGAGGGGTGCAGGGTCTGGGGTGTGGGTCAGGAGACGGAGAGGGGTGTGGGTCAGGAGAGATGGAGAGGGGTGCAGGGTCTGGGGTGTGGGTCAGGAGACGGAGAGGGGTGTGGGTCAGGAGACGGAGAGGGGTGTGGGTCAGGAGAGATGGAGAGGGATGCAGGGTCTGGGGTGTGGGTCAGGGGACTGGGAGAGGGGTGTGGGTCAGGAGAGATGGAGAGGGGTGCAGGGACTGGGGTGTGGGTCAGGAGACACGGAGTGGTGTGACCGTGAATGGCTTTTGGAGCATCGACTGCCTGTCACCTTGGGCTTTGAGTGCAGTCCTCAGTGTGTTGCTTGCCTTTACAGCATCATCCCAACTGCCTTCATGGTATCTGCATTGATCTTCTGCTGCTTCACACTCAGCGCCCTGTACGCCCAGCGGCGCAGTTACCTCTTTCTGGGAGGTGAGTGCTTCTGTTGTGTTTTCACCAGTGCCATGCTTAAGCACTGTCTATCCCCCTATCCATGGCAGGTGTGATCCTTTTCCCTAACCCCTAGCCCCTACAAACAATTGTCCCGCACATTGACTGACCTCTGTGAGGTTGGGAATATCCAGAGTGCACCACAATGACTCCTCGTCTCTGTCTGAAATCATGTAGCACCTCATTGGTGCCATACAGTGGTGTGCTGTCTCCATGCCTGGACTGTCCCACCAGAGCTGAGAGTCAAATCTGGGTCAGTGAGTCAGTGGTTGGTGGTGAGGACCCAGCTGTGAGGGAGATTGATTCCTTTCTCAATCCCATCTGTGTGTGATTCTCAAGACATAGAAGCAGAATCACACCATTTGGCCCATCAAGTCTGTATTACCATTTTTCATGGCTGATTTATTTTCCTTCTCAACCCCATTCTCCTGCTTTTTTCCCCCTAACCTTTGACAACCTTACTAATCAAGAGCCTATCAACCTCTACCTTAAATATACCCAATGAGTTGACTTCCCCAGCCACCTGTAAATTCCACAGATTCACCACCCTCTGGCTAAAGAAATTTCTCCATCTCTGTTCTAAATGGACATTTTTGTATTCTGAAGCTATGCCCTTTGGTCCTAGACTCCTCCACTATAGGAAACATCCTCTCCACATCCACTCTACCTGGGCCTTTCAAGATTTGGTAGCATTCAATGAGATTCCCACTCATTCCTCA
This sequence comes from Hemitrygon akajei, assembly GCF_048418815.1. Classification (NCBI taxonomy): domain Eukaryota; kingdom Metazoa; phylum Chordata; class Chondrichthyes; order Myliobatiformes; family Dasyatidae; genus Hemitrygon; species Hemitrygon akajei. The sequence continues at coordinate 33,261,057 of NC_133141.1, read as the reverse complement.
AAGAGCACAAACCTGGAGCCATCACATGTTCTTCATACATTAACCCTTCCATTCCCGAAATCATTCTTGTAAACCTTTGGACTATGTGTCATGCCAGCGACCTGTAATGAAGATTATTTTTAGTGGTGGGTAATGGATGTGGGTCTGTCCACCTCCTGGACAGGCTGGGTGATCATAGTCACAGGGTCACAAGGCACAGAAAATGGAAAATATAGGAGGGATATCAGAGGCAGGTTTTCTTTGAGAGTGCTGAGTATGTGGAACACCATACGGGGTGGTGGTAGAAGCAGATACATTAGGGAGATGTAAGAGGTTCTTAGATAGGCACATGGATGATAGAAAAATGGAGGGCTATTTAGAAGGGAACGGTTAGATTGATCTTGGAGTAGGTTAAGAGGTTGGCACATTGTGGGCCAAAGGATCTGTTCTGTGCTCTACTGTTCTATGTAAGCACCTATCTATGTCCCTCATAGTTTCATAAACCTTTATCAAGTTACCCCTCAACCTCCTTTGCTCCAGGGAAAACAGTCCCAGCCTGTCCAGTCTCTCCTCCCAACTCAAGCCCTCTAATTATGTAACATCCTGGTGAACCTTTTCTGCACCTTCTCCAGCTTAATGACATCCTCTGGTCACAGGGTGACCAGAACTGTACACAGGACTCCAAAGGTGGCCTTGTCCATCTGCAACATCTCCTAACTCTTGTACTCTGTCTAGTGAAGGGCCAGCTGTGATGTGTCACCTTGTTCTCTGTCCCGTTGGTCATGCCCACAGCTTTCACCTGAACTTTAGTTGTACAAATAAAGGAATTCATAAATGCACAGTTTCGATTGGATCAATTGCTAAAAATGGATAGTTTTGAACTGTAACTGCAGAACAATTTAGTGACGGGTTGAGCCTATGATTTTTATAAATGACTTCCACAAGAAAGTAGAAGAGTAGGTTAGTACGTTGCAGATGACAAGGATGGTGGTGTAGATAGTGTAGAAGGTTATCATAGGTTACATGGGACATTGACAGGATACAGAACTGGGTTCAGAAAGGGCAGATGGAATACAATTCAGTAAAGTGTGAAGAAGTGATTCACACAGCAAGGTCAAACTTGAAGGCAGATTACAGGGTTAATGACAGGATTCTTAGTAGTGTGGAGGTACAGAGGGATCTTGGGATCTACATCCATAAATCCCTCCAAGATGCCTTGTAAGTTGTTACAGTGGTTAAGAGGGCGTGCAGTGTGTTAGCCTTCATTAATTGGGATTGAGTTCAAGCGCCGTGAGGTAATGTTGCAGCTTGATTAAAACCCTGGTTAGACCACATTAGGAGGAGTATTGCGTTCAATTTTAATTGCCTCATTATATGAAGTGTGTGGAAACTTTAGAGGGGGTTCAGAGATTTACCAGGGTGCTTCCTAAACTAGAGAGTATGTCCCATGGTGTGAGCTGGAGAATTTTATATATATTTATGGAGATTTTTTTTCTGGAACAAGGAAGGATGAGAAGTGTACATAGAGTAGAGATAGCCAGCTCCTTTTCTCCCAGGGTGAAAACAGCTAATTTTAAGGTGATTGTTGTAGAGGGGGAGATATCAGAGGTAATTTTTTTTTTTTTTTTTACACACAGTGGTGGGTATGCTGAATATACGGTGATAGAGGCAGATACATTAGGGGCATTTAAGAGACTCCTAGATAGGTACATGGATGAAAGAAAACAGGATTATTTGGGTGAGAAGGGTTAGATTGGTCTTAGAATAGGTTAAAAGGTCAGCACATTGTGGATTGAAGGGCTTGTACTGTGCTATCTTGTTCTATGAGCTGCCCTCGTGTTCAAGTAAAAGTGTGTTTGATGGCAGTGTACAAGTTATCATAGCCCAGTTACTGGTGGGTGGGGCGGAACCTGTTCCACACTGGTTTAGTGTGGGGATGGTGGAATAACTTGCCGTCCTGCTCTAATCTGGGTCCTTTCTTGCTGCCAGGTACCCTGATGTCGCTCCTCACTGTCCTCTGCTTCATGCCACTGGTCAATCTCTTCTTTGGATCGGTCCTGTTGTTCCAGGTACAAGCAGCTCTGGGTTGGTTTGAGGTTGGGGGTTGGACAGTTCATGGGGCCTGAAGTTTTGGAGGGAGGTCAGTGGTTGGGGAACACCCCCCACCACTCTATTGCCATTGAAACCAGCCCTGATTCTGTTCCCAGGCACAGCTGTACATTGGCCTCCTGGTCTTCTGTGGCTTTATCCTGTTTGACACCCAGCTGATCATTGAGAAAGCAGAACATGGGGACAAGGACTACATATGGTGAGTGTCATCCTGTGGGTCTTGTATTTGTAGGATGCTGGGTCAGGATTTGTGTTTGTCTGATTTGAGTGTGTCAAGTGTGGTGTATCTGTTCTTTACACATGTGTTTGCTGCATGTGTGTCTGTCATGTCTACAGTGTGTACTCCAATGTCCATGTGTGTTTTGTGCCCAGGGTGTGTGTTTGTATTGTGCGTGTGCCTATCTCTGAGGTGTGTGCTGCACTGACTGAAGTGTAATCCAGATTTGGTCTTGTGACCAAGCTGTCTGTGAATGCGGGTGTAAGTCAGTGGGGTGTCAATTGCTCTCATTTAACTGCCTGCCTCCCTCCCTCCCAGGCACTGTGTGGACCTGTTCTTGGACTTCATTGCAGTTTTCAGAAAGCTCATGTTGATACTTGGCATGAATGAGAAGGTGAGATCTTGACCTCCCATCTAACTTGCTCTAACTGTGTCCCAGTGATACGAGCATTGATAAGAGCTTTAAAGTTTTGGGGTGTAAATTAAACAGCATTTAAACGGCAACTGAATGGCAGGAAATGGAACCTATCAAAATTAAAAGGCCGAGAGTGGATGTGGAGAGGATATTACCTACAGTGGGGGAATATAGGATCAGAGGATACAGCCTCAGAATAGAAGGACATCCCTTTAGAACAGAGATGAGGAATTTCTTTAGCTAGGGGGTGGTGGATCTGTGGAATTCATTTTCATAGGTGGCTGTGCAGGCCAAGTCATTAGGTGTATTTAAAGCAGAGGTTGATAGATTATCGATTAGTAAGGGTGTCAAAAGGTTATGGGAAGAAGACGGGAGAATAGAGTTGAGAGGGATAATTCAGCCATAATGGAATGGTAGAGCAGTGTTGATGAGGCAAATGGTCTAATTCTACTTTTATGGAATGGTCTAACACGGGTTCCCAGCCTGGGGTCCATGGCATAAAAATTTGGGAGCACAAAAGACTAAGACAGAGGAGCAGAATTAGGCCATTCATCCCATTGAGTCCACCATTCCATCATGGCTGATCTGGGATCCTTCTTAACCCTTAACCCCATACAGCTGCCTTCTCGCCATATCAGTTGATGCCCTGATCAATTGGAAATCTATCAACTTCTGTCTTAAATATACGCACAGATCTGGCCTCCGCCACAGTCTGTGGCAGAGCATTCCACAGATTCACCACTCTCTGGCTTACTAAAAAAAATTACTCCTTACCTCTGTTCTAAAAGGCCCACCCCTCTATTTTGAGGTTGTGCCTTCTAGTTCTAAATCACCCTCATAGGGTGGATGTGGAGAACATGTTTCCTGTCAACATTCAGTAGGTTTCAATCAGGTCCCCTGCATTCTTCTAAATTCCAGTGAGTACAGGCCCAAACACTCCTCATATGTTAACCCCTTCATTCCCAGAATAATCCTTGTGAACCTCCTCTGGACCCTCTCTAATGACAACACATCCTGAGATATGGGGCGCAAAACAGTTGACAATATTCCAATTGTGGCCTGACTAATGTCTTAAAAGCCTCAGCATTATCTCCTTGCTTTTATATTCTATTCACATTGAAATAAATGCCAGCATTGCATTTGCCTTCTTTACCACAGACTCTACCTGTAAATTAACCTGGAAGTCTTGCAGGACGACTCCCAAGTTCCTTTGCACCTCTGATGTTTGAACCTTCTCCCCTTTTGGATAATAGTCCGGACGATTGTTCCTTTCACCCAACACTGTATTCCACCTGCCTCTTTTTTCCGATTCTGCCAGTTTGTCCAAGTCCTGCTGCAATTACATTGCATGCTCAGCACTACCTACCCCTCCACCTGTCTTCATATCATATGTAAACTTTGTCACAAAGCCATCAATTCCATTATCCAAATCATTGACAATGTGAAAAGTAGCGGTCCCAATATTGACCCCCTGAGGAACATCACTAGTCACTGGCTGCCAACCAGAAAAGGCCGTTTTTTAAAATTCCCACTAACTGCCTCCTGCTTGTCAGCTTTTCCTTTATCCGTGCCAGTATATTTCCTGTAACACCATAGGATTTTATCTTGTTAAGCAGTCTCGTGTGGCACCTTACCAAATGCCTTCTGATCTCATGGAAGAGTCTGCTTATGTGGGGAAAAGTGTTAGTGTAGTTGGGCAAGGAGGCCAGTGTGGGCTGAATGTTGTTTCTGTCCCTTAACATCAGCTTGGTAGAGGTCATTAGGGCAAAGTTTGACCAGTGGGGTTCTGTGGAACTTGACCTGTTACACAGGCATACAAACACCAACCCTGTGGTTTGTCTTTTCCAGGAGAAGAAGAAAAGGAATGACTCCAAGTGAAGTGAATAAAACAGCGCCTTCCTCTCCTCCCCTTTCCTGCAACATTAAACAGAATGATTGAGATGCTTAAGGTGGATGTGCTGCCTGTTCCTTCCTCAGCCTTGCCCTATCCTTGTTTCTCCCATCTCCCCCAGCACCGTGTTACACCTCTTCACCTGCCTGAGTGGTGGGTCCAGCAGTCTTCACCCTCCCTCCTTGCTCCACAGGGGCCTGTTCATGAGGGTCTGGGACCAGGTACTGGGCAATCCCAGCCCTGACTCCCCTTCTGTGCCCCAACCATTCACTATCTGCCCTTTTATCTGCTTCAGAACATCCTGCTCTCTCCAGACATAAACTGTGATCTCAGTCTGACCAGGGAGCTGTGCAAGTTCAAGGTGCATCATTGCTGCCTACCCCCTTCCCTCCCTATAACTGACCCTTCTATTCATCTGTCCATCTCCAATTCCCCCATTTTATTATTCCACTTACCCTCATTACTCTCCACCCCTCCCCCTCCTTGTGTGACTTCAACTGCTGTAGAAGTGCCATTTCTCTACACCCCACCCTTTGCATGTTTAGATACACCTCCATTAGACTTTTAACCACTCTAGAGGTGCCATGATGTACAACTTTCTCACCTAACCCTCCCATGAGCCATCAGTTGCTGTGACATCTGCAGTTTGCTCTGAAGACTGGATTTTAAAACTGTTAATTACTACACTGGTTTCTAATAAATGGACGATTTTGCCTTGTAGTGACTTTTGGCTTTTCTTTGGTTTATAAAAGTTTGTAAATCATCGCTTCAATTGGTCACTTGGTTGTCCACTGGCTTGAGCCAATGTGACAGGTGAGGCAAGAGGGGGGACATGGGGTGGGGTGGGGAAGGAAGAGAGGAGTATGGCAGTGGGGAGTGTTCTGATTGCTCTTCAACTTTCTGCCATACCTCCCCTCCCAAATCTCTGCTTAGTTCCATAATGAACACCAAGATCCACATTGTCCTATGTCTCTGGGTGACTGAAGATGGTTGCCCCAATTATTCTCTATGGTGTCCAGTGAGTACTTCTGAGCCTAGGAGTGTGTGCTGGGACTGCACGGAGCACTTTGTTCTTTCTGGATCCCTTCAATAACCCACTCCTGTGGTTCACTCTACCACCCCAGTCCTGGTGCTTGTTGGGTTTGTGAGGTGCTGAGTTCACTCTAGCAAGAATATGACACAAACAAACATCTATTTGAAAGCCTTTAATGGAACCAGTGATCACACTGCCACCTCTTTGGTCAATGCTTTGCCACATTGCTACAAACATCCCCGATGGTGGGAAGGGAGAGGTATCAGGACAATAGCTGAAGGGTGGCAAATGTGCAATGATACAATGTGGTGGAGGGGGGAGGGGAAGAGGTGATAGAAACAGGAGCACTGGGACATGACCTCTTCCACAGTGTGACCCCACACCAGGTGTTAGAAGCATGATACCCTCCCACCATGTGCCCGGGGAAAGATCCCCACCCTGCTGGTCACCATCCTGTAGAGATACAGGAGGTAGCAGCCTCAAGTTAGTAGCCCCCACCATTGGGTCTTGCTTGCTGTTCAGCTGATATCCCTGGTACCATTGTGGTCTCTGGTGCTGTGGGTCTGAGAGACCGTCTGCAAGGTAGCCTGTGGGGTGAAGAGAGACAGGTGGTGAGAGATGAAAGTACAGGAGGCAAATTGGTCACACATAGGGGAAGTGAAGGGTGGACAGGTGATGAGACAGGAGACTAGCTTTGGCCACTGCTGAAGCTGGGCACCTACAGGAAGCACACAAGTGGTGCACACCTGCAATAGGTGCATCCAGCTGCAGCTCCTATCAGACTGAGTTAAGGAATTGGAGCAGGAGCTGGATGAACTACGGATCATTTGGGAGGCAGAGATAGATAAGAGTTATCGGGAGGTAGTCACACCGAAAAGACAGGAGGTAGGCAAATGGGTGACAGTCAAGAGAGGCAGAGGGAGCAGACAGAGAGAGAAGAACACCCCTGTGGCCGTTCCCATCAAAAATAAGTATACTGTTTTGGATACTGTTGGTGGGGATGACCTACCAGGAACAAGCTGCAGTGGTCCTGTCTCTGGCACTGAGGTTGGACCCTCGACTAGGAAGGGGAGGAGGGAAGAGAAGAGAGCAGTATTGATAGGGGATTCTATAGTCAGGGGGGCGGATAGGAGATTTTGTGGGGAAGATCGGGAGTCTCGGATGGTATGTTGCTTCCCTGGTGCCGGGGTCCGAGACATCTCAGATCGGGTGCAGGTTATTCTCGAGAGGGAGGGCAAGAATCCAGATGTTGTGGTCCATGTAGGGACCAATGATGTGGGTCAGATGAGTGAGGGGGTCCTGCGTAGGGAGTTCAGGGAGTTAGGTACGAAGCTGAAGAGAAGGACCCCCAGGGTAACAATCTCTGGATTGCTACCTGTGCCACGTGCGAGTGAGGCAAGGAACAGAAAGATTATAAAGATTAATACGTGGCTGAGAGGATGGTGCAGGAGGGAGGGCTTCAGGTTTGTAGATAATTGGGCTTTGTTCCAGAGAAAGTGGGATCTGTTCCGAAGGGACGGTTTACACCTGAACTGGAGCGGTACTAACATTCTTGCAGGGAAGTTTGCTAGTGCTTCTTTGGGGGGGGGATCCAGAATGTGAGAGAGGATAGCGGGAGGAAGAATAAAGGACAGGTGGGGACTACACGGTTCCGGAATATTAAGTGTGTAGTACAGAAAGGTGAGGCGGAACAAGTGATAAGGAGGACACGTGCAGAGGGATGGTCTGACGGAACATGGAGTTAAATGTGTTGAAAGAATAAGTAAATTTAGGAAGGACAACAAAATTCTAGGGGCATATAGCCCGATGGGAGTTCGGGGAGCTGGGTTAAGCACAATAGGCAGCGATTCAAATAGAGAGGAGAAATGGGCTAAAAATTCTATATCTGAATGCACGAAATGTCAGAAATAGGCGGATGAGCTTGAAGCCCAGGTGCGAATGGGTAACTATGATGTTGTTGGGATAACGGAGACATGGCTGCAGGGAGATCAGACCTGGGAAATGAATGTTCAAGGGTATACGTGCTATCGTAGGGACAGAAATGTGGGCAGAGGGGGTGGGGTGGCCCTGTTGGTGAGGAATGAGATTCAGTCTTTTGCAAGGGGGGACATAGGGGCAAAAGAAGTAGAGTCTGTGTGGATAGAATTGAGGAACAGTAAGGGCAAAAGGACCCAAATGGGTGTTGTCTACAGGCCACCAAACAGTAGCATGGATATTGGGTGCCAGTTGAATAGGGAGTTAACATTGGCATGTGGCAAAGGTAATGTCGCAGTAGTTATGGGGGATTTCAATATGCAGGTGAACTGGGAGAATCAGGTTGGTGCTGGACCACAGGATAGGGAGTTTGTAGAGTGCCTAAGGGATGCATTCTTGGAACAGCTTGTACAAGAGCCGACCAGGGACAAGGTTATTCTGGATTTAGTGTTATGTAATGAACAGGATTTGATAAGCGATCTTGCAGTAAGGGAGCCATTAGGAGGTAGTGATCATAATATGATAAGTTTTTATCTGCAATTTGAGAAGGATAAGGGCAGCTCGGAAGTGTCAGTGTTGCAGTTGAACAGGGGAAACTATGGAGCCATGAGGGACTGGACAGATAGCCTAGCAGAAAAGACAGTGGAACAGCAATGGCAGGTATTCTTGGGAATAATGCACAAGGTGCAAAATCAGTTCATCCCCCAGAGAAGGAAGGATTCAAAGGGGGGGAAAGGGGCCACAGTGGTTGACAAAGGAAGTCAGAGATTGCATAGCATTAAAAAAAAGGAAGTATGACAGAGCTAAGGTGAGTGGGAGGACAGATGATTGGGAAATTTTTAAGGAACAACAGAACTTAACTAAAAAGACAATACGGGGAGAAAAAATGAGGTACGAACGCAAGCTAGCTAGGAATATAAAGGAAGATAGCAAAAGCTTTTTTAGGTATGTGAAGAGAAAAAAGATAGTTAAGAACAATGTTGGGCCCTTGAAGAATGAATTAGGTGAAATTGTTATGGGAAACAGAGAAATGGCAGAAGAATTTAATGAGTACTTTAGATCTGTTTTCACTAAGGAAGACACAAGCAATCTCCCAGATGTATGGATGGGCCAAGGACATAGGGTAACAGAGGAAATGAAACAGATTGACATTAGGAAGGAAACGGTGTTGAGAAGACTGATGGGACTGAAGGCTGACAAATCCCCAGGTCCAGATGGTCTGCATCCTAGGGTACTAAAGGAGGTGGCCCTGGAAATTGCGGATGCATTGGTAATCATTTTCCAATGTTCCTTAGATTCAGGATCAGTTCCTGAGGATTGGAGAATGGCTAATGTTATCCCACTTTTTAAGAAAGGAGGGAGGGAGAAAACAGAGAACTATCGACCTGTCAGCCTGACATCGGTGGTGGGGAAGATGCTAGAGTCCATTATTAAGGATGAAATAGTGGCATATCTAGATAGCAGTGATAGGATTGGGCCGAGCCAGCATGGATTTACCAAGGGCAAAGCATGCTTGACTAATCTGTTGGAGTTTTTCGAGGATGTAACCAAGAAATTAGACGGGGGAGACCCAGTGGATGTAGTATACCTCGATTTTCAGAAGGCATTTGATAAGGTCCCACATAGGAGATTGGTGGGTAAAATCAAAGCTCAGGGCATCAGGGGGAAGACATTGACATGGATAGAAAACTGGTTGGCAGATAGAAAGCAAAGGGTAGCGGTGAATGGGTGTTTCTCGGAATGGCAGGTGGTGACTAGTGGGGTGCCACAGGGCTCGGTATTGGGACCACAGCTGTTTACAATTTACGTCAACGATTTGGATGAAGGCATTGAAAATAACATCAGCAAATTTGCTGATGATACTAAGCTGGGTGGCAGTGTGACATGTGATGAGGATGTTAGGAGAATTCAGGGTGACTTGGATAGGCTGGGTGAGTGGGCAGATACTTGGCAGATGATGTTTAATGTGAATAAGTGTGAGGTTATCCACTTTGGGAGTAAGAACAGGAAGGCAGATTATTATCTGAACGGTATAGAGTTGGGTAAGGGAGTAATACAAAGAGATCTTGGAGTCCTTGTTCATCAGTCACTGAAGGTGAATGAGCAAGTGCAGCAGGCAGTGAAGAAGGCTAATGGAATGTTGGCCTTTATTACAAAGGGAATTGAGTACAAGAGCAAGGAAATCCTCTTGCATTTGTACAGAGCCCTGGTGAGACCACACCTGGAGTATTGTGTACAGATTTGGTCTCCAGGGTTAAGGAAGGACATCCTGGCTGTAGAGGAAGTGCAGCGTAGATTCACGAGGTTAATTCCTGGGATGTCAGGACTGTCTTACGCAGAGAGGTTAGAGAGACTGGGCTTGTACACGCTGGAATTAAGGAGATTGAGAGGGGATCTGATTGAAAATTATAAGATTATTAAGGGATTGGACAAGATAGAGGCAGGAAATATGTTCCAGATGCTGGGAGAGTCCAGTACCAGAGGGCATGGTTTGAGAATAAGGGGTAGGTTATTTAGGACAAAGTTAAGGAAAAACTTCTTCTCCCAGAGAGTTGTGGGGGTCTGGAATGCACTGCCTCGGAAGCTAGTGGAGGCCAATTCTCTGGATGCTTTCAAGAAGGAGCTAGATAGGTATCTTATGGATAGGGGAATCAAGGGATATGGGGACAAGGCAGGAACCGGGTATTGATAGTAGTTGATCAGCCATGATCTCAAAATGGCGGTGCAGGCTCGAAGGGCCGAATGGTCTACTTCTGCACCTATTGTCTATTGTAAGTGACCATTTGGCCCCTCCATGCTGCTACATGGGTCAGGAGGCGGGGGGCCATTTGGTTCTCATGGGGAGCGAAGGCAATGGATGGTGACGTTAAGATACTCAGTGCAGGGTTAAATTCAGTGGCCAGTCTTAGCGGGTCGAGGAGTGCCCCCATCCCCCATGGGGCTAACCCGCGTCCACACTGACCTCTGCCAAGTCTGACTCGTCTGTTGACTGGGTGCTGGTGCCCTGGGCAGGGTCAAAGAGCGGTGAGGGCGGGCACTGCAGACTGTCACCCACCACGTCCAGGCAGTCCTATAGAGGATAATAACACTGTTAGAGAGGAAGACTCACCCTAGTCCCACCCCAATACCCCTCCCATAACCTCTTAAGTACCTGACAACCCTCCCGTCTGTGACCCCCTCCAGCCCCTAAACCCCTGATCCATGTAATCCTCTCAACTCAACCTCCCTTTCCTCCTTCAGTTACCCAGGTCCCCAAGCTCTGGAACTCCTTATCTACGCCTCCCCATCTCCCTCACTGCACCAAACCTTTGGCTAAGGACCCTTTGGCTCTGATCTAAGGAGTTTGCAGTGAAAATGTCCACAGCCACTAGGAATGTTGAAGGTGCAGACAGGCAACAGCCCAGTCCACACGACCTTGTGTCTCTCCCTGATGATCTGGCTGGAATTGTAAGTAAACCCAAAGACCACAGGGAGAGTTCACTGTCGGCTAACTGTTTGAAACCGCCGGCTACAACAAACCGGTGGTCTTGATTCAGAGCCTGGTGCTACTGGGAGTTTGGGATACCAAATCCTTCAACATCAAAGCCCCATTAATGCTCTGTGTCATTGGATGTGCCCTTCACATTCCAACACCTTACAGAGGACCCTTTGTGTAGATTTGAGTAAAGTGCAAGGCCCCTCATGCGAAGCTCATCCAGAAGATTAAGATGCACGGGAACTGCGGTGAATTGGCCATCTGAATTAAGAACTGGCTTGCCCATAGAAGACAGAGGGTAGTGTTGAAGGGACTGGAGGTCTGTGATTAGTGGTGTTCCACAGGGATCTGTACTGGGACCTCTGCTGTTTGTGATGTTCAGTATATAAATAACCTGAATGAAAATGTAACTGGATAAGTTAGTTTGCAGATAATATGAAGATGGGTGGTGTTGCGGATAGTGTAGACGACTGACAAAGAATAAAACAGGATATAGATCAGTTGCAGATACTGTTGGAGAAATGGCAGATGGGAGTTTAACCTGGCCAAATGTGAAGTGTTGCACCTTGGTAGGTCAGATGCAAGGAGACAGTACACTGTTAAGGGCAAGATCCTTAACAGTGTTGATGAGCAGAGGGCTCTTGGGGTCCACGTTCACAGCTCCCTCAAAGTGGCTACACAGGTTGATAGGGTGGAGAAATAGTCATATGCAATGCTTGCCTTTATTAGTTGTAGCAGGGTTCAAAAGTCAGTAAGTTATGTTACAGCTTTAAAAGCAAATCATCTGGAGTATAGCATACAGTTCTGGTCTCCCCATTATAGGAAGAATGTCAAGGCTTTGGAAGAGGTTCATCAGGATGCTGCCTGGATTAGAGGGCATTTGCTAATGTGCCAGAGGTTGGACAAACCTGCCTGAGAAGTGGAGGCTGAGGCGAGATCTGATAGAGGCTTAGAAGATTATCAGATGCATAAATAGAGTAAACACACAGTATCTTTTCCCCCAGGGTTGAAATGTCCAATACCAGAGGATATGCACTTAAGGTGAAAGGAGGCAAGTTCAAAGGAGACACAAGGGTTTTTTTTAAAACCCACAGAAAATGGTGGCTGTGTGGGGTGGTGTGATAACCCTTTGCAATTACCTGGTTTTCTGCATTAAATACTCATAAAATGCAGTATGATCTCAATCTCAGTCACAATAATAGACAAACACAACCTGCCTAAACTAATAAGACTCAAACAATTGTACTTTTCTTGTCAATACAGAGTACACCATTTAAACAACTACAGTCCAGGTTCAAAAAAGTCTGTGAACCTCTGGAGTAATGCCTTCTGCAAAGCTATTTGGAGTCAGGTGTTCCAGTCAATGAGATGAGTTTGGAGGTGTGGGTTGTAGAGGTGTCCTGCTCTAAAAAAAGACAACGTCAGGTTACTGAATGAGCCTGCTCTTCGCAAGAAAGATCTCTTTATGTGCACCGTGCCTCCATCAAAACAAGTTTCAGAGGACCTTAGATGAATTGTAGAGATGCATGAAGCTGGAAAAGGCTACAAAGGCATTTCTAAAGACCAGAGTGTTTATCAGACCACAGTAAGAGAAACTGTCTACAAATGGAGGAACCTCAGTACTGTTGCTACTCTCCCTAGGAGTGGGTATCCTGCAAAGATCACACCAAGAGCACAACGTGCAATGCTGAAGGAGGTGAAAAAGAACTCCAGGGTAACAGCAAAAGACCTGCAGAAATCTCTAGAACTTGCTAAAGTCACTGTTCATGTGCCCACTATAAGAAAAAAAACTGAACAGGAATGGTGTTCGTGGAAGGACACCATGGTGAAAACTACTGCACTTCAAAAAAGAAAAGAAATTGCTGCACATCTCAAATTTGCAAAAGATCACCTGGATGTTCCACAATGCTTTTCACAGAAATGCACACTGCTATGTTTAGAGGAAAAAGGGCACTGCACACCATCCCAACCGTGAAGCATCGTTGAAGAAACATCATAGTTTTGGAGCTCTTTTGCTGCTTCAGGGCCTGGACAGCTTGCAATTGTTGAGGGGAACAATGAATTCACAATTGTATCAAGACATTTTACAGGGGAATGCCAGGGTAGTGGTCCGTCACCTGAACCTTAATAGAAGTTGGATGACGCAACAAGACAATGGTCTGAAAAACAAGAGTAAATCAACAGCAGAATGGTTTAAAAAGAACAACATTTGTGTTTTGTAATGGCCAAGTCAGAGTCCAGACCTTAACCCAATTGAGATGTTGTGGCATGTGTTGTGGCTGTTCATGCAAGGTATCCCAGGAATATTGATGAACTGAAACTTGATCACAATGACATCCTTGTCGTTGTGATCAAGTCTGATCATCAGCCTCAGGAAATGTCCAGTGGAGGTTATTGATGTGTAAGGAGGTTATTAAATACAAGGGTTCACATACTTTTTCCAGCCTGGATTGTGAATGATTAACCCCCAATGTATTCAAAAAGACATGAAAAGTTTGTGTTATTAGTTTAGGCAGATTGTGTTTGTCCATTATTGTGACTCAATGAAGATCAGACCATATTTTGAATAATTAATGCAGAAAACCTGGTAGTTGCAAAGGGTTCACAAACTTTCTTGCAACTGTAGACTTCTAAGAGATGTTTCATGGTACATGAATGTGAGGGAAATGAAAGGATATGGACATTGTGAAAGCAGAAGGGATTTATTTAGTTAGCCATCTGATTCCTAATTTAAATGGTTAGGCACATTGTGTGTTCTATGTTAATCTCCCCATAAATCCAGTCGCCTCCTGCACTCCTTTCACACACCAAGTAATGTGAGATCACACCCCTCACACACTCACCTATACATGACTAACGTGCTGTATATCCAGTCATTCCCTCCCCTCCCACCTACCAGGTACTGTGGGATCACACCCCTCACACTCACCTACTCATCCCTTCCACTCCAACACACCCTGGACTGTGTCACGACAGTATTACACAAGACATACATTGGAGCCTACCCCTTCCTGTACATCCAGGCACCTCTTCCCCTTCAACACATCACATACTGACATACACACCATGCTCTCCCCATCACTCACTGTACATCCAGCCAGTCCCCTTTCCCATCTCTACGCGAGACCAAGATGCCCAGTAAAGGCTCCTACAAAATTCTGAACATGAGATTCTGCAGTTGCTGGAAATCGAGAGCAACACACACAAAATGCTGGAGGAGCTCAGAGGTTTAGGCAGTATCTATGGAAATTAATAAACAGTTGAGGTTTCAGTCCGAGACCATGCTCTGATGAAGGGCTTTGGCCCGAAATGTCAACCATTTATTCCTCTTCATAGATGCTGCCTAACCTGCTGAGTTCCTCCAGTGTTTTGTGTGTTACAATATTCTCAGTTAACATAGTTCAGGTCAGGTTTCCTGTGGTGAGCGACTCTCCCTGTCTGACCCCTGGACAGACTAGCTTCATCAGTCAACCTCTCCTTCCATCACTGATACACAATGGGCCCAGAAGGGCAAGGGCAGGGGATGCTGAGAAATATATTGACTGTTCTTTCCCCATTACATCCTGGGAACTCCCTCTCTGACAGCATTGCAGAAACACCTTCACATGAGTGGTCTGAGGAGGGAAATAACTCCTATGTTGCCCGAGGGATGAAGGAGACAAATGTTGAATTCTCTCACCTTGGAGGGAGGACCCAAGTTGCACCCAGGCAGCATTTCAGAAAGTGGACATTCGTGCCCAGAATTCCCAGGCACCCCACCCCCCACCATCCTGGGCTCACCTCGCTGAACTCCAGTGGCAGCACCTCGGACGGCTGGAGCTCGGCTGCACTCAGGTACAGGTCGGCTGGCCCGCTCTGCAGCTGCTGGGAGGCACAGAGGGCAGGTTCAGGCTGGTACATTTGCGGGGGCACCTGCAGATGTAGGGGGCAGCAGGGCTGCTCCGCCTGGCTCAGGGGCACAGGCTTTGTGCAGGGCACCTCCTTCACCCCCGCGCATGGCTGGAACAGCACCTGGCTGGGGTCTTGACAGATATCTGACAGCAGGTTAAAGCGAATAGCATTCTGGGGGGGTTTCTTCTGTGCCACCTTCCCCATCCCACCACAGGGCTGACAGAGAAGGGCATCTAGTTTCCCCAATGTGACCTGGAGACCAAACCAGAGACCCCAAACACAGGACCCATCCCTAAACAGAGGGATCACATAGCCACACCCCCAGTGAGGGTGTGTGAGGAAGGATACGGTTAAGGCAGTGCCTACTGAGTGGAAGAGAGGGAGCAGGACACCGGAGCCCATCTGTTACCACCACACAGCGCTGGGTCTGGCGGGCGCTGGGCTGTGCCTGCTGGGGAAGAGAGGAAACACTGGTCAGTGGGGCAAAGTCCACCGCATCTGCCCGCTCACCCCAAAGTCCTCCCAGCAACCGACGCACCCAAAACTGAATCACCACGCCCAATACCCACCCTGATCCCTCACCCTCAACTTCTCATGTCCTGTCCCTCATCCACCCAATCACCCTAACCTCACTCCCAATCCCCCACCCTGACCCCTCACCCCCGGCACACCCAATCCCCAACCAAACCCCTCATCCGCCCTCAGACCTGGTGTGGGCCCCCCTCACTGGCCATCACCCGCCTCTCCTTCAGTTGCCGGTGCAGCAGTGCCTCCAGCCCATATCGCCGGCGATACCGTCGCAAGGCCCTCAGCTTACGCAGGTCCACCCGCTCTTTCGTCAGCATGGCCTCCGGACTACCACCTACCTCCAGCAATGGGGGGAGAGAGGGGGAGAGGGGGAGAGAGACAGACAGACACTGGGTTACACCATCAGTCCCATTCCACCCCCCCCACCTCCTCAGCCACACACCAAGTCACCGATTCCTCAGTGCTGGTCACTGAGGGGGTAATAGTCATAGAAAAGCACAACACAGAAACAGGCCCTTGGCCTCACCTAGTCCATGCCGAACCATTTAAGCCACCCAACCCCACTGACCTGTACCTGAACCGTAGCCCTCCATGTACCTATGCAAACGTCTCTTAAACGTTGAAATTGAGCTCACATGCACCACTT
The DNA here is from genome assembly GCF_048418815.1 of Hemitrygon akajei. Classification (NCBI taxonomy): domain Eukaryota; kingdom Metazoa; phylum Chordata; class Chondrichthyes; order Myliobatiformes; family Dasyatidae; genus Hemitrygon; species Hemitrygon akajei. The sequence goes on along the minus strand of NC_133141.1, from coordinate 33,244,899 downwards.
GTTTTGCCAACTCGTTCCACATTCTCACCACCCTGAGTGAAGAAGTTCCCCCTCGTGTTCCCCTTAAACTTCTCACCTTTCATCCTTAACCTATGACCTCTAATTGTAGTTTAACCCACCCTTGGTGTAATACCCTGCTTGCATTTACTCTATCTACACCCCTCATAATTTTGTATACTGCTATTAAATCTCCCCTCATTCTCTTACAATCCAAGGAATAAAGTCCTAATATAAAAAGCAAAATAATTAATTGTACAAGTATTCACCCCCCCCCTTTAAAATGACACACCAAATCATCACTGGTGCAGCCAATTGGTTTTAGAAGTCACATAATTAGTTAAATGGAGATCACCTGTGTGCAATTGATTGCAGTAAAAATACACCTGTATCTGGAAGGTCCAATTGTTGGTGAGTTCGTATTCTGGCAAAAACTACACCATGAAGACAAAAAAACACACCAAGTAACCCCGCAAAAAGGTTATTGAAAAGCACAAGTCAGGAGATGGATACAAGAAAATTTCCAAGTCACTGAATATCCCTTAGAATAAAGTTAAGTCAATCGAGAAATGGAAAGAATATGGCACAGCTGTAAATCTGCCTAGAGCAGGCTGTCCTCAAAAACTGAATGACTGTGGGGACTAGTGAGGGAGGCCACCAAAAGATCTGTGACAGCTCTGGAGGAGTTACAAGCTTCAGTGGCTGAGATTGGAGAGTGGCAAAGAGACAGCCACTGTTGAAAAAACTCACATGAAATCTCAGCTAGAGTTTGCCAGAAGGCATGTGGAAAACTCTGAAGTCAGCTGGAAGGAAGTTCTATGGTCTGATGAGAGCAAAATTAAGGCCCACACACAAAATGCTGGAGGAATTAAGCTTTCTGGCCATCAGACTAAATGCTATGCTTGCCGTTAGCCAAACACCACACATCAAAGACACACCATCCCTAGTGTGAAGCATGGTGGTGGCTGCATCATGCTGTGGGGATGCTTCACTGCATCATGCTCTGGAAGGCTTGTGAAGGAGGGGGGTAAAATGAATGCAGCAAAATACAGGGAAATCCTGGAGGAAAACTGATGCAGTCTGCAAGAGAACTCCAACTTGGGAGAAGATTTGTTTTCCAGCAAGACAATGACCCCAAGCATAAACCCAAAACTACACAGGAATGGCTTAAAAATGACAAGGCAACACCTCGCACTTGTCTGTATTGAATTCCATCTGCCATTTTTCCAACTGGTCCAGATCCCGCTGATCTTAGTGCCATCCACAAATTTGCTGATCCAGTTACTCACATCATCATCAGATCGTTGATATAGACCCAGCACCAATCCCTGCGGCACATCACTAGTCACAAGCCTCCAGTAAGAGGGGAAACCATCTACTACCACTCTGGCTTCTCCCACAAAGCCAAAGCCAATGTCTAATCCAATTTATTACCTCATCTTGAATGCCAAGCAACTGAACCTTCCTGACCAATCTCCAAGGTGGAAACTTGTCAGATATGACTATAATGACACACCAATTTCTTTACTCAGAGAGTGGTAGCTGTGTGGAACGAGCTTCCAGTAGAAGCGGTAGAGGCAGGTTCGGTATTGTCATTTAAAGAAAAATTGGATAGGAAAGGAATGGAGGGTTATGGGCTGAGTGTGGGCCAGTGGGACTAGGTCAGAGTAAGCATTTGGCACGGACTAGAAGGGCCGAGATGGCCTGTTTCCGTGCTGTAATTGTTATATAATCTATAGGAGCAGAATTAAACCATTTGCCCCATCGAGTCTGCTCCGCCATTTCATCATGGCTAATCCATTTTCCCTTCATGCCCTGACCAATCAAGAATCTATCAACCTCTGCCTTAAATATACCCAATGACTTGGCCTCCAAAGCCACCTGTGGCAACAAATTCTACAGATTCATCACTCTCTGGCTAAAGAAATCATGTCTCATTGAGGAATGAAATGCAGAATTAAAAGGGCGAGAACCTAACTGACTTATTGGCAGCTTGACAAGTCGTTCTGTGAAAATAATGTGTGAACAAAGAAGTGTTTGTTCCATGAGAAGCTTTTCAGTCTACCCTTATCTGCATGTGATGACAATGTATAACAGCGGCTCCACGCAGTATTCTGGGCTCACTAGGCTGCAGATTTTCTCAAGCTCAGTGAGCAGAGACTCTGTGTTTGACAGTTATTCCCTGAGTTGAACCTAAAGGCCTCTGGTAGAGAGGCAGATCGACGTCATCTCTGTTTTAAAAGGATGCTCTCGATCCAGAGGCTGTCCCCTCTGGTCTTAGACTCTCCCACCATAAGAAACTTCCTCTCCACAACCTCTTTATTGAGGCCTTTCAACATTCGAAAGGTTTCAATGAGGTCACTCCTCTGAATTCTTCTGAATTCCAGTGATTACAGACCCAGAGCCATCAAATGCTCCTCATATGACAACCTTTTGATCTCGGAACCATTTTCGTGAAAATCCTTTGATCTGTCTCCAGTGTCAGCACATCCTTTCTTAGAAAAGGGTCCCAAAACTGCTCATAATACTCTAAGTGAGGTCTCACCAGTACTTTATAAAGTCTCAGCATTACATCCTTGCTTTTATATTCTAGTCCTCTCAAAACGAATGCGAACATCGCATTTGCCTTCCTCACCCCAGATTCAATCTGCAAATTAACCTTTAGGGAATCCTGCACAAGGACTCTCAAGTCCCTTTGCATTCAGGCTTTTGAATTTGCTCTCCATTTAATCTACCCTTTTGTTTCTTCACCGAAGTGCATGATCGTACACTTCCCAACACTGTATTCCATCTGCTACTTCTTTGCCCATTCTCCTGATCTGTTTAAGTCCTTCTGTAGCATCTTTACCTCCTCAAAACTATCTGCCTCTCCACCCATCTACATATTGTCTGCTAAGTTTGCAACAAAACCATCAATTCTATCATCCAAATCAATGACACATAACGCAAGAAGTGGTCTCAACTCAGGTCCCTGTGGAACACCATTAGTCACCAGCAGCCAAACAGAAAAGGCCCCCTTTATTCCCCCTCTTTTCCTCCTGCCTATCAGCCACTACTTTATCTATGCTAGACTCTTTCTTGTAATACCATTTGCTCTTATCATGCCTCATGTGTGGCACCTGGTCAAAGGCCTTCTGAAACTGCAAGTATACAGTACAACATCCACCAATTATTTGTCTATCATGCTTCAAATAATTCCAAAAGATTTGTCAGGCAAGATTTTCCAATGAGGAAACCATGCTGACCGTGGCCTATTTTACCATGTGTCTCCAAGTACCCAGAAACCACATCTTTAACAATCGATTCCAACATCTTCCCAATCACTGAGGTCAGCCTAAATGGCCCATAATTTCCTTTCACCTGCCTCTCTCCCTTCTTGAAGAGTGGAGAGACGTCTGCTATTTTCCAGTCCTCCAGAACCATGTCAGAATCAACTCATTCTTGAAAGGTCATTATTAATGCCTCCACAATCTCTTCAGCTCTTTCAGAACCCTGGAGTGTAGACTGTTTGGTCAGGTGACTTACCTACCATCAGACCTTTCAGTTTCCCAAGAACTTTCTCCCTAAGTAATGGCAACTTCACCCACTTCTGCCCCAACACCTGGGACTTCCAGCATGCCTTGCTAAGGTCCACACAGGCAACATCCACTGCCTTGCCTTAAATCAACTTTCCTGGTAACTTCCTTGAAAAACTCTTAAGACATGACCTGCCTTGGATAAAGCCATGCTGACTATCCCTAATCAATTCCTGTCTGTCCAAATACTCATATGCAGTCCCATAGAAAACCTTCCAATAACTTTCCCACCACTGATGTCAGGCCCACTGGCCTATAATTCCGTGTTGTATTTTTAGTCTTTCTTAAACAGCAGAACAACATTAGCCCTCTAGTACCTCACCTGTCACTGAGGATGATTTAACTATCTCTGCTAGGGCTCCTGCAATTTCTACACTTGCCTCCCCTGGGATCCAAGGGAACACCTTGTCAGGCCCTGGGGATTTATCCACCCTAATTTGCCTCAAGGACAACAAACACCTCCTCTTCCCTAATCTGTATTGGATCCATTACCTCGCTGCTGCTTTGCCTCACTTTTATAGACTCTGTCCATCTTCCAAGTAAATACAGATCAAAAAATTCTTTTAACATCTCTCCAATCTCTTTTGGCTCCACAAATAGATTTCCATTCTGATCTTCCAGAGGACGAATTTTGCCCCTTGCAATCTTTTTGCTTTGAAACTAATGGCATTATGATCACTAGAAACAAAGTGTTCCCCTACACAAACATTTGTCACCTGTCCTGTCTCATTCCCTAATAGATCAAATATCACACACTCTCTCATTGGGACTTCTAGGTACTGACTAAAGAAGCTTTCCTGAACACATCTGACAAACTCTATCCCATCTAGTCTTCTTACAATACGGGAGTCCCAGTCAATATATGGGAAGTTAAAATCACCTACTATAACAATTGCAACAGTCTGCAATCTCTCTACAAATATGTTCCTCTAAAATTCTGCAGACTGTCAGGTGGTCTATAATATAGCCCTATTAACGCAATCATACCTTTCTTATTCCTCAGTTCCACCCATAAAGCCTCATTACACGAGTTCTCCAGTGTGTCCTGACTGAAGACAACCGTGACATTTTCCTTAACAAGTAATGCCACCCCTTCCCCTTTAATCCCATCTGCTTAGTCACACCTAAAACAATGGAACTCTGGAATACTGAGCTGCCAGTCCTGCCCCTCCTGTAACCAAGTCTGACTAATGGCTACAATACCATGATTCCTTATGTTGATCCACGGCCTGAGCGCATCTGTCTTTCCTATGATACTTCTTGCATTGAAATATACACCGCTGAAAACATTAGTTGCACCATGCTCAACCTTTTGATTCCTGATTTTGTCTGAAGCTTTAGCAACGTGTCTCCACAACCTCTCTCCTATCTGTTCTGGCACTCTGGTTCCCACCCCCCTGCAACTCTAGTTTAAATCCCACTATGCAGCACTAGCAAACCTTCCTGCTAGGGTATCAGCCCCCCCTCCAGTTCAGGTGCAAACTGCCTCTTCTGTATAGGTCCTACCTTTCCTGGAAGAGAGCCGAACGACCCAAAAATCTGATGCTCTCCCACCTACACCAACTCCTTAGCTACATGTTACACTTCATGATCTTCCTATTTCTGGCATTACTATTTTGTGGCACAGTTTGCAAACTGAAAATTACAACCCTGGAGGTCTGTCCTTTAGTTAGCACCTAACTCCCTGAACTCACTTTGCAGAACCTTGGCACTCTTCCTACCCATGTCATTGAGTGATACTTGTATAGACCATGACTTCTGGCTGGTTAGCCTTCCACTGAAGAATGCTGAGGACTTGATCCAAGATGTCCTGAACTCTGGCAACAAACCATCCCAGAATCTTGTTCTTGTCCATGGAACCTCCTTTCTGATCCCCTCATGAACCCCCTTTCACCACAGCTTGCTTCTTCTCCCCCCACTTCTGAGTCACAGAGCCATACTCAGTCCAGAGACCTGACCACTGTGACTTTCCCCTGTTATGTTACCCACTCCCCTCTCCCAACAGTATCCAAAGTGGTGTATTTATTGTTGAGGGAGGTGGCCACAGCAGTAGTGTCCTCTTCCGGACTGTCATCCAATTTCCTGTGTTCTGCACCTAGGGTGTAATTACCTCTCTATATGGCCTGCTCTTCACCCCCTCACCCTCCCAAATCACCTTCTAACACAGTGTTATAAGCTACAGCTGGCTGGACTTCTTGCAAGTGTAGTAGCCAGGGACAGCATTGAACTAATTCTGCCTGGCATCCCTACTGTCTAACTTTGTAATAAAGGGAAAATAACAAAGGAAAAACCCTACCTACAGCTTTTTCGCCTTCTCTCAGTCAAGCCTCTCCTCGCTGAAGCCTCAAAGAACCACTCTAACAATGGTGCCCCAACAATGGTCCAAAACCTCAAATGATGTCCAGCACCCCTCTCTGTACACATTCACCAGTCACTGAGAAGGTACCACAGTGTAGCCTGTCCCAGACACCACCCAGCTGTACACATCCAAAACTCACTCCACCTTCATGAGCTCTGTGCTCCCTCCACAGCCCATGCTCTGCTCTGACTCACCGGCAGCCTCAAGATCGGGCTTGCAGGAGTGCAGGTAACGTCGCCTCTTCTCCTTCAGCAGGTGTTGGAGTCGTTTGAACTGGTCAATGTAGAGCGACTGCAGGCGGATCAGCTTCTCCCGCATCACCAGTGCCACCTCCTCTGCTGTGTACACTCCTGCATGCCTAGGTAAATTGTAACAGGTTAATCTTTGTGCTAGTGGAATGTCTCATCACCACCTTGGCCTTAAATGTAACAGAAATGTCTACTGGGTCTCTAATCACTATTATGGGAATATACCTTGAGAATGTAATACTGTAGGGACAGCCATAGGAACATGGTGAACATAGGGCTGGGGCTCATTAAGAGTGGTGACAAGTGATGACTGATTCTAACTGGGTGGTTTGAGATGGGGTTCACTTCAGTTACTGCAGCATCTTGTATCAGTGGAAAGGGTATAGAGTGATCTGGGGGGGTAGTTTTCGTGGGGTTTTACTAAGAAAAGGGGTGCTGTGGATCAGCAGAACAGGAGGTGTGCTGCAGTGAGAAGGGCCTGTGCACGCCTAGATAAGTATCTTAATGCTTGCTCTGTTCTGTCTTAATAAACGTAGTATTGTAGTTCTAAGTACTGGTGATATTGGTGTTGATGTCTTTCTGTCTCATAGTCAGATGGAGAACCTGCAGTTTTAACAAAATGCTGGGTGCAAGGCAGTAATGTCAAAGAGGATGTGAGTGGGTGCAGTGAACTAGGACATGGTGGGTAGAATAAGAAGCAGCTTGGCCCAGAGAAGGTGAGAGAATGTGAAGAGCCTCTCTTCCTTCATGTTGGGCCTGCACTAGGTTGACTCACTCTGAGGACAAGTTTGATCTCGATTGATGGGAGCCTCAGGGTTAGCGCATGGTTGGCGCTCACTCATTCACTCACTTTAGAGGGTCCTCCTGGTCACTGTCGATGCTGTCGGCCTCACTGTCCGGGTCGCCCCTCCACGTCTGGTCCAGAAGCACTGTCTCGGGCTCCCCCTCACTCCAACTGTCCTCATCTGTAGGTGGATGGACAGGAGGGCATCAGAAGCAGGGTGAATGCTGGTTGGGCTCCCCACTACCCTGTCTTGCCTTTGTCTCATCCATCCTCATCTCTCACTCCCTTAAGTGAGACCTGTCTGCCTCTGCCCCAACCCATCCCACCCTTCACTGTGAGCCCATGTCTTGGATCTAGACTCTCAGGAATCCCCCTTTCAGTCCCAACCTGAAAAATTCTGGTTTTAAACACCTCTCATTCCTGAAGCTCAAGGAATAACCTCCCATTTTGCTGCTACAGTGGTAGCTTTTGGATCCCCATCCCTGAAAAAGTCTTGTGGTTTTATACAACTGTAAGGTAACACTTCAGTCTCCTACACTCCAAAACTCAAGTCACAGGCCTGCCTAGCCCTCACACTGTGTTGTGGTATGTCCTACCCAAACTCTTTCTACAACACAGTTCTGGGTGCAGCCTCATCAGTGCCTTAAACATAATAGATTCTGCAGATGCTGGAAACACACAAAAATGCTGGAGGAACTCAGTAGATCAGGAGGCATCTATGAAAGTGAATAAACAGTCGATGTTTCAGGATGAGATCCTTCTTCAGGACTGGAAAGGAAGGGGAAAGAGGCCAGAATAAAAGGTTTGTGGGGGGGGGGGGGGGGGGAGGGAAGGAGAACTAGCTAGAAGGTAATAGGTGAAGCCAGGTGGGTGGGAAAGGTAAACGTCTGGAGAAGAAGGAATCTGAGAGGAGAGTGGACCATGGAAGGAAGAGGCACTAGGGGGATGTGATAAGCAGGTGAAGAGAAGTAGCAAGAGGCCGTGAGAAATGAGAGAGGGAAGGGAGAGGAAAAAAATATTCTGACATCTTCCCCCCTTCCTTTCCAGTCCTGATGAAGTGTCTTGAGGGCAGAGGGCATGGGGTAGAGATTGTACCAGATCCATCCCTGGAACCGAGAGTCTGTTCTGTGAGGAGACTAGGTCCTGTATTCTCTGGGGTTTCAAAGGAGGAGATAATACTATGGGATTTAACAAGGCAGGCATGGAGTTGATGTTCCCTCTCGTAGGAGGTACAGGAGTCCCAGTCCCAGACTAAATGGTCAGTTGTTCAGTACAGAGAAGAGGAGAAATGAAGCTACAGAACTCAAGAGACCACAGCAAGGTTGTACTCACTGCTAACAAGTCACCATATTGGGGAAATAAGCAGGGAAGGAGGGAGAGAATTGTTCTTGCGAAGCTACTGTTTCAGGGCCCATAAAACATAAGACCAGAATTAGGCGACTCAAAACATCAAGCCCCATCCGCCATTCCATCATGCCTAGGCCTTTCAATATTCAATAGGTTTCAATGAGAAGTCCCCACTCAGTTCCTCTAAGCTCCAGCTCGTATGAGACCAAAACCATCAAACAGTTTTCATACGTCAACCCTTTCATTCCTGGGATAACTCTTGTAAATCTCCTCTGGATCCTCTCCAATGCCCACACATCCTTTCTTAGTTAAGGGGCCCAAAACTGTTCACAATAGTCCAAGTGCAGTCTGACCAATGCCTTTAGAAAGACTCAACATTACATCCTTGCTTTCATATTCCAGTCCATAAGACTGTAAGATATAGGAGCAGAAGTAGGCCATTCAGCCCATTGAGTCTGCTCCATTCAATCATGGGCTGATCCAATTCTTCCAGTCATCCCCACTCCCCTGGCTAATCAAGAACCCATCTATCTCTGCCTTAAATACACCTAATGACTTGGCCTCCACAGCCACCTGTGGCAACAAATTCCATAGATTTACCATCCTCTGACTAAAGTAATTTCTCTGTAATTCTGCTCTCTTGCAATGAATGCTCTGTCCGCGCCCTTCCCTCTCCCACGGCCACTGGAACCCGTACCAAGTATCTTGCTGGCCTCGCTCTGGCTGCTGTCTGGTCCCTGGGAGCCCAGATCACTCTTCAGGTAGCTGCTGAGCTGGGCAAGCAGCACCTCAGGTGAGGGGCTGGAGCTGGGCTTCTTCGATGGGACCCTCATGGCCAATGCATTCCTTCGGGCATGCTCTGTACAGAAAACGACCCTGCAAAAGGAGAGTGGAGCAGAAGACGACAGATGGTTAGCGGGCAATGCGCAAGCCCAAAGCTCCTGACCTAGCCCAAGCCCTAGTAAGTGGCTAGGGAAGAGGGACCACCAGGAAACATTTCCTTGCTCCTCATCAACACCATGGCTACAAGAGCAGGCGAGGAATCCTGTACGACTGGCACCCAAGACCCCCGACACCTCAAGGCCTTTCTGCTGTCTACATGTCAGGAGTGTGATGGAACTCTCTCCACATCACTGGGGTGAGAAACTCGACCTCACCCGGGACAAAGCAGCACGCCATTCCACTTACCTCCCAGCCCCCAACACAATTATTCCCTTAACCACTGGCAGTCAATAGCTGCAGCGTGCAGACATTCGCCTGGGCTGCTCCAATAACCCCTCCCAAACTCATCACCTCTTGCCCAAGAGGGCAGCAGCGTATGCAAGGGATCATCACCACCACCACCCAACCCCTCTGGGAAATAATCATAGTGCTTTTCCCAGCACGAGGTCCCAGATGCCAAGGCTACCACCTACCCATCTTTCTTCTCTGGTTTGGGTGCTGCATTTGGGCACCTCCTGCTATTTTTGGATGAGACGTAACTGCACTGCTTGAAGGGAGCGTTCTTGTCCTCAAGGATGTGCTTGAGACAGAACTCCTGGCCCTCCAATCGGGGCTGTGAGCATGGGCGGTGAGAGAAGGAGCAGGCCAGGGTCTCTTGCACCCTGGGGATAGGGGTGAGACGCCCCCGTGTGGAAGGCAGCACATGGATCCGGATTCTGTTCATGGCCACGGAACCTCCCTTAGGCCCACGTTGACACCTGTAAAACACAACAGTAGTTGGTTCATGCTCCTTTTTCCAGACAGGGCTCAACTCCCTCAATGACAGAGGTCCTCGGAAGGACAGTTCGGTCCTGCATAAATGCTGATGGTGGGGGTGTGTTAGGAAACAGAAAGAGATTATCGAACAAGACACCTTTGTTCACTCAAGAGGTTTACAAGAACCCCAAAAGCAGCCTGGTTCATCACTTGTCAATGTTGCAGTTGGCCACACATTGACCTCAGCTTTGTTCCTTCCCATCAGTCCCCACAGCTTCTCTGCAGAGTAAAGATCTATCTGCCTTGGGACCTTGAACATCTTCAGTGATTCTGCTTACCCAAATAATAAGAGATAATATAAGAAATTCCTCCCAACCTGTCTAAAATGGACCATTAATTACCCTGTTACTGTGTACCTGCACCCCCACCCCACCATTCTAAACACTCCCCCACCTTGATTAACATTCTCTGAGTATCCATCCTGTCAAGGCTCCTCAGTATCCAGAATCAGGTTTAATATCACTGGCATACAAGCTCATAAGATACAGGAATAGAATAAGACCTTATTCTTCTGAATTCCAGTGACTACAGGTCCAGAGCCATCAAACGCTCCTCATATGATAAGCCTTTCAATCCTGGAATCATTTACATGAACCTCCTTTGAACCTTCTCCAATGTCAGCACATCCTTTCTTAGATAAGGGGCCCAAAACTGCTCATGATACTCCAAGTGAGGCCTCACCAATGCTTTTTAAATGCTCAACATTACATCCTTGCTTTTATATTCTAGTCCTCTTGAAATGAATGGCAACATCACATTTTCCTTCCTCACCATTGACTCAACCTGCAAATTAGCCTTTAAGGAATATACAGTTGGCCCTCCTTATCCGCGGATTCCGTATGCGCAAATTCAACCATCCGCAAATCACAAAAACCCTTAAGTGCTCTTCCAGCACTTGTTGTTCGAGCATGTACAGACTTTTTTTCTTGTCATTATTCCCTAAACAATGCAGTATAACTACCATTTTATATAGCATTTTCATTGCATTAGGTATTATAAGTAATCTAGAGACGATTTAAAGTATATGGGAGGATGTGCGTGGGTTATCATGCATTAGGGTAGAAAAAAATCGGAAGTTCTCTTACTAAGTAAGTTGGAACAGGTACATCTGGTATTATTTAGCGTCAGTTAGTCAAACGTTTGTCTTAGTATATAGTATATACTTTACCTTTCTATGCATATGAAACACTTAAGGACATATGTTTCAGCACCGGACTCGGGAAGTTTCCAAGCTCGATCTAGTGACAGATCGCTATGGAGCGCACTCTCCACCGTGCCGGGTTGATGTGGAGGATCAAAAACCCAAAAATTAAACCACTGCGTTACTTAGTAATAATTATAGCTCTCATCGGGGCAGAGCCTTTCTCACTTTATCCTTTAAAATTGTTCTGATCGTTGACCGACGTAGCCTAACGCTTTTACAATGACCGATGGCGTTTCACCTCTTTCCGATCGCTTTATTATTTCCACTTTATTTTCAATCGTGACCGTGATTATTTTCGTGAACAGAAACACTGCGGATTCAGAGCTCTGGCGCCAGGTCCTAATGTCCACCGCACTAAGACAGGTTGAATAAGGGACTTCAGCATCCGCAAATTTTGGTATCCGCAAAGGGTCCCGGAACCAATCCCCCACGGATAAGAAGGGCCGACTGTATATATAAAATTAAATGAGCAGTGCAAAACAAGAGCAAAAATGATAAAAATTTCTGAGGCAGATATGTCATCTGGATCAGATAGACTACACCCCAGGGTTCTGAAAGAGGTAGCTGAAGAGATTATGGAGGCATTAGTAATGATCTTTCAATAATCAATAAATTCTGTCATGGTTCCCAAGGGCTGGAAAATTGCAAATGTCACTCCACTCATTCAGAACTGAGAGAAGAAGAAGAAAGGAGATTACAGGCCTGTTAACCTGACCTCAGTGGTCAGAAAGATATTGGAGTCTATTATTAAGGATGTGGTTTCGGGGTACTTGGAGGTACATGATAAAATAGGCTGAAGTCAGCCCCTAATCTATGCCCTCTACTTTTGGTTCCCCCTACCAGTGGGGGGGGGGGGGGAACTGTACCATTCACCTGCTATCCAAGACTGATGATTTACCTCAGTATTGGCATCTGCCCACATAATACCAGAACCCTTAGCATCTAATATCTCAACCCTGATGAGTCTTCCATAACTCTCTGCACCCTCCCCTATCTCTGAGCACAGGCAAAAACAGCCAAACAATGCAATCAAATGCAATCTAAAATTTCGCCGATACCACGGCTGGTGGTAAAATCTCAGGTGGCATATAAGAGTGAGTTCGATCAGCTGGTTGAGGGTTGTCTCAATAACAACCTTACACTGAACATCAAGACCAAGAAACTGATTGTGGACTTCAGGAAGGGGAAGTTGGACACACACCAGACCTCATTGAGGGGTTCGAAGTGGAAAGCATGAGCAGTTTCAAGATCCTGTGAGTTGGCACCTTACAGGAGCTATCCTGTGTCCCCACCCCACCCTTCATCAAGACTGGAAAGGAAAGGGGAAGATGCCAGAATAAGAAGGTGGTGGGAGGGGGAGAAGAACAAGCTAGAAGGTGATAGGTGAAGCTGAGTGGGTGAGGGATGAAGTGAGAAGCTGGGCAGTGACAAGTGCAAAAGGCAAAGGACTGGAGAGGAGAGGAGAGTGGACCATTGGGTCTCACCAATGCACAAGTGGCTACATCAGGAGCATGGGATACAGTAGATGATCCCAACAGATCCACAGGAGAAGTGCTGCCTCACCTGGAAGCACTGTTGGGGGCCCTGAATGGAGGTGAATGGGCAGGTGTAGCATTTCTCTCACTTGCAGGGACATGTCCCAGGAGGGAGATACTGGTAATTTTGTTCTTTCTTATCCCCTCCCCTTCTGTCAGAATGGATAAGGGAATCACAGTATCCTTCAGAAAGTTGAGAGTGGGTGGGTGGGTGTAAAGACATGTTTGTTAGCATAGCAGAGTCAAACCAAAAATGGCAGAATTGGCAGAGAATGATTTGTTGGATGTGGAGGTTCATGGGGTGATAGGTGAGGACAAGAGGAACTCTATCCCTGATAAGGTGGTGGGAAGGGGTGAGTACTGCTGTCCAGGAAATGGAGGAAATGGAGGAAATGCAGGTGAGAGCAGCATCAATGGTGGAGAAAAGGAAACACTCCTCTCGGAACATATGTTGCAGAGATGAATGAACTGATAAAAGGGAATTGCATAGGGTGGGAAGAGGAACAGTCAAAATCGGCATGGTAATCGGCTATGTATTATGCTGGGTATCTTGAGCAACACAGACAAATGCTGGAGGAACTCAGCTGGTCAGGCAGCATCTATGTAAAGGAATAAACAGTTGATGTTTCAGGGCAAGACACTTGATCAGGACATGTTAGTGATGAAAAAACATGATTCAAATTCACTTCTCCTTTAAGGCAGTTTGTGAGAAGCTGCAGGCCCGTCTCTGCTGTTATATTTTAGGCTGATTAATAAAGGCAAGTATTCTATACGCTTTCCTAACAATCCACTGTCTCTCTGTTGGCCAAATCTCCTAGAGATTGCCTTTAAACCCAACGCCAGAACTGATCTTTACCCAACTAGATCGAGAGCAGTTTTAGTGTTGGGACTTCCATGGGATGACGGCTATTGCATTTCTGCTAATCCCATGGAAGATGTGTTTTGAGACCGGCATACCCAGCCGTGCAAGTGACTTCAGTTTCAACATGGTTAGTCGTCTGTGAGCTATTACTGTGAATGGAGTTTGGCCAAGGAGGCAGTTCGTAACCACACGGGAGGCAGACATGTTTTGGGGCGAATATTCGATCTAGGAGGTGGAATGATAGAGATTTTTGTTGGCCTTGATTCCATTGACCTCTGAACCTCGAAGCCACACCGCCATCTTGTCTCCATCAAGGGGACTATCCCGCCAACCCCATGCCGGCCGATTCCTCCCAAGAGTCAACCCCTCCCTCCCTAGACTTTCCAGCAGGCTTCTCCCCATCCTCCACCGTACCTTCCCTCCAGAACCCAGAGGCATATTTCCGCAGAAGCACGACTTCACCCTCACTCCGTCAACGTTCGCCAATCTCAACTCAGCCACTTCCAGTCTGGCAATGGACGACCGAACAAGGACTCGATCACACCCCTTCCTCTTCCTATTGGTCGGACTCCAAATGTTCCTCGTAGCTACTGGATGTTACATCCGTCAATCAACGCCGGACGTTAATACGAAGCCGCCTCGCGCTGATCACGTCCATCTAACAAGCAGCCCTCGCGGCTATTGGATGCTCAGGTCAATCAACACTGGTGGTGCTCTCAATCATTACTCCACGCACTGGCACCTCCCTGATAGGTGGATTATGAACAGCCGCCCAGCGCCGCTTGTTCTTATTGGCTATCATCTACGTCAATCAGTAAAAGCTAGAGCGGTTCAAAAATAATACCCAAAAACCTGAGATCAATATGATTAATATACTAAAAGCTGCGTAGGCAGCGCCACTGAAAAATTAACCTTTTCAGGTCGATAAGGTTTCCTCAGGAATTAATTTTGGAATAAATACTATCCGCCCGTAACAGCGACCTTCCACGCTCCGCACTACCCATTGGTTGTTCGTCATGTCTATCGAGCAGCTAGGCACCAGTCCTGCTCCCTCAAATACTAAAGAGCTTTAAGACTATATCCCACCTACTCCCGTTGTGGATTGGCTATCATATCGATTTGGTCAGGCGGGATTGGATGACCTTTCCGTCTTTTAAGGCGGTGTTTGCATAATCCTTTGGTTTAATCACGAAGAAATTGCGTTCAGTTTTTACAGTAGGTGTGGCTTCAAGTAATAAAGAATACTGAAGAAAGAAACCGTTGACGCATTGCGGCCGACTAGGGAGCAGATATCACAATGGCCTCCCCCCCCACCCTGTCACGAGTGTCTCTGTCGTCACTGCGCAGGAGCAGAGGTGGAACTCAATGTCTATATATAGGGGTGCTTCGGCGTTCTTCCCCCATTCCCCGCAGAGGCTGCAGCCATGGAGGATCCGATTATTCGAGTAGCTTTCCAACTTCATCACATCGTTGTTTTTATTTTTTTCTCGAGTGTTTGCCGTTAGCGACCACAATAAAACGGGCTGCAAAGTTGGTCTTGCGAGTGTGTTTTTAATCTGGCAGAAAGAGGGAGACTTAAGTTTTTAATTTAAAAAAAAGAAATAGGGCGAGCCCTCTGCTCGAATTGGAGTTCGGCGCAGGCGGGAGGAGCGCGTGTGTTGACGTAAGGGGCGCGCTTGCTCACCCGCGGCGGTTCTGTTGCCGTAGGGGAGGGAGAAGGTGGTGGCGGCGCGCGCGTACTCGCCCACAATGATTCTTGTGACGTATGCACGTGGATGCACGCGGCCGTTCCGCGCTCCTCCCCGCCGGCGCCGTGTGGGGGAAATGGCGGCAGCGGCTGCGTCGAGTTCCTTAGTGCCGGGCAGTCGCTGGTGCTTCAGCCGGCAGCAACTGCAGGACAGCCCGTCGCGACGGGGCGGCGTGGACTGGGACAAGGAATTGTCGTACCGGCAGCAGACTGCCAACCTACTGCAGGATATGGGCCAGCGGCTCAGCGTGTATCCTCAGGCCTTGTGTGTGCGCGCTAGGCCGCGGCGAGGGATGGAATCTGGGGATGGGCTGGGCCGGGGCTGTATTATTCTGGACAAGGATACGGGAAGGAGCAACCCCCTCTCCTCTTAGTCTTTAGCCCCCTTGGTGAGAGGCAAGCTAGGAATTGTCCCGGTTGAGGGAATCACCCGGGACAGGGATATGGGAGGAAACAGCCCCCTCCCTTAAATCTGGATGGGCTTTTGGGAAGGAGAAGCACAGGCTGGGGATCGGATACGCGGTGAGAGGGAGTAGGGTCCCACCGGACCCGAGGGTGGCGGTGGCGGTCATTGAATAGTCAGGAAACAAGGTTACCATCATCCGTTTGCAGTTCTTGAGGGTAGAGCAGCCTCAATGAAGTGTTGGGGAAAAAGGGAGCCTGGGGTGAGGTGGATGATGGGGGCTTGGATCTTGTATAGGGATGAGGGAGGCTGGGGCCAGCATGAATAGATTCTGAGCTGTGTGGTGGAGATTGAGCCCGGGTTGCCCAGACTTCGGGGAAATAGAGTGGGAAGCTGGGGTCAAAAATGAAGGCAGGAGACATTCAACTGGTCGGGTAGTATCTGTGGAAAGGATGGGAAGAATGGTTAATGTCAATGGAGTGGAGGGACTGAAGATTATAGAGAGGAGGGGTTGAGTGGGCTGGAACTTTATTCATTAGCATGTAAGAGGCAAAGATACAGGAATGGGATTCCCTGAAAGAGGCATCACAGACAAAATTGTGAAGAAAGTTTGGCTTTCTGTTAGGGCATTGAGCTTAGAAGTTGGGAGATTGTATTGCAGTTGTACAAGAGGTTGATGAGGCCACATTTGGAGTATTAAGTTTTGGTCACCCTACTATAAGGAAATACCAATAAGCTGGAAAGAGCAGAGAGGGGATTTACAAAGACGTTACCAGGAATTGAGGGATTAAGTTATTGGGAGAGGTTGAGCAGATTGGACTTTTCTCATTGGAGTATAAGAAACCAAGATTGACCTGTTATTGGTTATAATCATGGGGGGTGATTAAGGTGAATGCCCAGTTTTGGCAGTTGATGCTTTGGTCAAGACCTTTCATCTGGAGTCATGTTTAATAGCAGCCAGAGGTGAGCTTTTTCTTTCACCCAGAAAATGAGCTGCCACAGATGAAGTGGTTGAGGCAGGTGCATTAACAATATTTAAAAAGTTCTTGAACTGGTACATGAGTAGCAAAGGTTCAGAGGAATGTGGGCCAAATTGAGATTGGGACCGATCTTAGACTGTTGGTATAGTCCAGTTGCGATGAATGACCTGTTTCTGTGCTTAGATGGTCATTTTTAACTTGGGAAGAGGCCAGGGATGCTTTGTGAAGGGAGGCCTGGGCACCAGTTTGAAGTAGTGCCCTGAATCCAGGCTCCTGTCCTTGGTCTCTTCCTTCCACGGGGCTTGTAATGTTAGTGGCATCGTTTATTCTTCTGAGGGCAAAAGCCTGTGGGTGAGTTGTAGGGTATGATTGCTAAGGACCAAGCAAGAAGCCACTGAGTCAATTTCTGCTTTGTGGTTCTCGGGTGATCTGTATCTTGACTGCATCCCCTTTGTTCATCTGCTTAAATCGTAAACACTTCCATAGATTTGCTACTTGTGCAGTATCTTTGGGCTTTGGCCCTTGCTGTCCTGGGTAATAAACACACAATTCACATTGCTCTGTAATCTGCATAAGTAAGTTATCACAGAAACAGGTGCTTTGTCCGATCCATTCCATGCTGATTTGGCCTGTCTAGTCTACCTACATCCAGACCATATCCTTCCATTCCTCTTTTATGTACCTATCCAAACTTCTCTTAAATGTTGCAATTGAACCCATATCTAATGCTTCTGCCAGTTTGTTCCACTCACACCACCCTCTTGAGTGAAAAAAGGTTCCTCCTCAGCTTCCCCTTTAAATATTTCACCTTCAACCCTAACCTCTCTAGTTCTAATTTTACCCAACCTGACTGGCAAAAGCCTGCATGCATTCAACCTATCTCTGCCCCTAATCACTTTGCTTAACTATAAGATCTCTGCTCATTCTTCTAAAGGTAGCAAAGTTCCCTGGTTCTAAAGGAATCAATCCCAGGGCACAGAAAGAAATGAAAGTTATAGTAGATGTATGATAATTTATCAAAATTTTCTGGGCAGGTTCTGGCAAAATGGAAAACAGTAAATGTCATGGCAAAGTTTTTAAAAAGGATGCAGGCAAATGGCCAGTTAGCTTAAAATCTATTCAGGAAAATGCTGGGTTATTATTAAGGGAAAAAAAAATTAGAAGTGGTTCACCAGGCAGGTGCAGCATGGATTCAAAAAGGGCAGGTCCTGTTTGACAAACTTACTGGAGTTCTTTGAGAATATATTGAGTGCAGTGGATAGAGGGGTACAGATGGATATTGTATATTTGGATTTCCTGAGATCATTCAATAAGGTGCCACATAAGACTTAACTATAAAGTAAGGATGCATGAAGTTGAGGGTAATGTATTAGCACGGGGAGAGGATTGGTTAACCAGTAGAAGGCAGAGTTGG
This sequence comes from Hemitrygon akajei, assembly GCF_048418815.1. Lineage (NCBI taxonomy): Eukaryota > Metazoa > Chordata > Chondrichthyes > Myliobatiformes > Dasyatidae > Hemitrygon > Hemitrygon akajei. Next base: position 33,226,686 of record NC_133141.1, on the reverse strand, counting down.
GACAAATGGTTGTTTCTCTGGTGAGTGGTATGCTGCAGGAGTCCATGCCAGGCCCGCAACAATATACATTATTGATCTGGAAGATGAGACTGAGTGTAGTGGGAAGAATTTAAAAAGAAGACAGCTTTTAGAGCGGGCGTTGGAGTAGAGGTAGACAAAGTAGCAGGGGTTTGGCTCAACGGGGCTTCAGCGATAACAGGTTGAGGCAAGGTACGTTACTTGTGTAGAATAGAAACACGAAAGTATGTGTGTGAGGCTGGTGTTCTGTACTGGGTGTCAGATGTGGGAGGTCCTGGAGACTCCCAGCCTCCCGGACAGCCACATCCGCACCAGGTGCGTGGAACTGCAGCTCCTTAAGAGACCGCGTTAGGGAACTGGAGCTGCAGCTCAATGACCTTTGTCTGGTCAGGGGAAGTGAGGAGGTGATAGAGAGGACCTATAGGCAAGTAGTCACACCGGGGCCACGGGAAACCGATAAGTGGGTAACAGTCAGGAGAGGGAAGGGCAGGAGTCAGATACTAGAGAGTACCCCAGTGGCTGTCCCCCTTAATAATACTTCTGCTTGAGTACTGTTGGGGATGGTCTGCCTGGGGGAAGCAACAATGGCCGTACCTCTGGCACAGAGTCTGGCCCTGTGGCTCAGAAGGGTAGGGAAAGGAAGAGGATGGCAGCAGTAATAGGGGACTCTATAGTTAGGGGGTCGTACAGGCGATTCTGTGGACGCGGGAAAGAAGCATGGATGGTAGTTTGCCTCCCAGGTGCCAGGGTCCAGGATGTTTCAGATCGCATCCACGATATCCTGCAGTGGAAAGGAGAACGGCCAGAGGTCGTGGTACATATTGGTACCAATGATATAGGTAGGAAAAGGTCCTGAAAAATGACTACAGGGAGTTGGGGAGGAAGCTGAGAAGCAGGACCTCAAAGGTAGTAATCTCAGGATTATTGTCTGTGCCACGCGTCAGTGAGTATAGGAACAGAGTGAGGTGGAAGATAAATGCGTGGCTAAGGGATTGGAGCGGGAGGTAGGGATTCAGATTTTTGGATCATTGAGACCTCTTTTGGGGCAGGCGTGACTTGTACAAAAAGGATGGGTTACACTTGAATCTGAGGGGGACCTATATTCTGCCAGGGAGGTTTGCTAAGGCTATCGGGGAGAGTTTAAACGAGAATTGGTGGGGGGTAGGAACCAAACTGAAGAGACGGTTGTCTCACAAATAGAGAAAGTTTGAAGACAGTGTGAGAGGGAAGATGGGCAGGTGATAGAGAAGGGATGCGCTCAGACTGATGGTTTGAGATGTGGCTGTACTTGATCTGGTATTGGGAAATGAAGCTGGTCAGGTGTCAGGTCTCTCAGTGGGAGATTATTTTGGAGATAGTGATCACAATTCTATCTCCTTTACCATGGCATTGGAGAGGGATAGGAACAGGCAAGTTAGGAAAGCGTTTAATTGGAGTAAGGAGAAATATGAGGCTGTCAGGCAGGAATGTGGTAGCATAAATTAGGAACAGATGTTCATAGGGAAATATACGGCAGAAATGTGGCAAATGTTTAGGGGATATCTGTGTGGTGTTCTGCATAGGTACGTTCCAATGAGATGGAAAGGATGGTAGGGTACAGGAACTGTGGTGTGCAAAGGCTGTTGAAAATCTTGTCAAGAAGAAAAGCTTACGAAAGGTTCAAAAAACTAGGTAATGATAGAGAAGATTATGAGGCTAGCAGGAAGGAGTTGAAGAATGAAATTAGGAGAGCCAGAAGGGGCCATGAGAAGGCCTTGGCAAACAGGATTAAGGAAAACCCCAAAGCATTCTACAAGTATGTGAATACTGTATGTATGGAACCAGAGGAGATAGTGGAGGTACTTAATGAATACTTTACTTCAGTATTCACTATGGAAAAGGATCTTGGCGATTGTAGGGATGCCTTACAGTGGATTGAAAAGCTTGAGCGTATAGACATTAATAAAGAGGATGTGCTGGAGCTTCTGGAAAGCATCAAGTTGGATAAGTCTCCGGGACCGGATGAGATGTACCCCAGGCTAATGTGGGAGACAAGCAAGGAAATTGCTGAGCCTCTGGTAATGATCTTTGCATCATCAATGGGGACAGAAGAGGTTCTGGAGGGTTGCAGGTGTTGTTCCTTTATTCAAGAAAGAGAGTAGAGATAGCCCTGGAAGTTATAGACCAGTGGTTGATAAATTGATGGAAAAGATCCTAGAGGCAGGATTTATGAACATTTGGAGAGGCATAATATGACTAGGAATAGTCAGCATGGTTTTGTCAAAGGGAGGTCGTGCCTTATGAGCCTGATTGAATTTTTTGAGGATGTAACTAAACATATTGATGAGGGTAGAGCAGTAATTGTAGTGTATATGGATTTCAGCAAGGCATTTGATAAGGTACCCCATGCAAGGCTTATTGAGAAGGTAAGGAGGCATGGGATCCAAGGGGATCATTATTTGTGGATCCAGAATTGGCTTGCCCTCAGAAGGCAAAGAGTAGTTGTAGACGGGTCATATTCTGCTAGAGGTCGGTGACCAGTGGTGTGTCTCAGGGATCTGTTCTGGGACCCCTTCTCTTCGTGATTTTTATAAATGACTTGTATAATGAAGTGGAGGGATGGGTTAGTATATTTGCTGATGACACAAAGGTTGGAGGTGTTGTGAATAGTGTGGAGTGCTGTCAGAGGTTATAGTGGGACATCGATAGGATGCAAAACTGGGCTGAGAAGTGGCAGATGGAGTTCAACCCAGATAAGTGTGAGGTGGTTTATTTTGGTAGGTCAAATATGATGGTAGAATATAGTATTAATGGTAAGACTCTTGGCAGTGTGGAGGATCAGAGAGATCTTGGGATCCGAGTCCATAGGACAGTCAAAGCTGCTCTGCAGGTCGACTCTGTAGTTAAGAAGGCATACAGTGCATTGGCCTTCATCAATTGGGGGATTGAGCTTAAGAGCTTTTTCCTAGGGCTGAAATGGCTAACACGAGAGGGCACAGTTTTAAGGTGCTTGGAAGTAGGTACAGAGGAGATGTCAGGGGTAAGTTTTTTACGCATAGAGTCGTGAGTACACGGAATGGGCTGCCAGCGACGATGGTGGAGGTAGATATGATAGGGTATTTTAAGAGATTCCTGGATAGACACATGGAGCTTAGAAAAATAAGAGGGCTATGGGTAATCCTAGGTAATTTCTGAAGTGCCTGTATTGTACTGTAGGTTTTCTATGTATCTTTAAGTTTGCTGATGACACTAAACTGAGTGGAGAAGCAAATTGTAGAGAATGTGGAGAGTCTGCAGAGGGATATAGATAGGTTAAGTGATTGGCAAGGGTCTGGCAGGTGGAATAAAACATTGGTAAATGCAATGTCATCCACTTTGGAAGGGAAAATAGATCAGATTATTAAATGATTGCAGCATGCTATTGTGTAGAGAGATTCATGCTTGTGCATGAATCACAGAAGGTTGGTTTACAGATCCAACAGGCTATCAATAGGGCTAATTCAATGTTGGCCTTCATTGCTAGAGGGATTGAATTTAGTGGGGTTGGTTATGCTGCAACTGTACAGGATGCTAGTGAGGCCACACCTGGAATACTGCATGCAGTTCTGGTAATATAGTGGCTTTGGAGACAGTGCAGAGGAAATTCACCAAGTTGATTCTGGAGATGTGAAGAGATTGAGTCTCCTGAGACCATACACAGTGGAATGAGAAGGAATCTTATAGAAACATAAAATTATGAAAAGGATATATCCGATAGAAACAGAAAAGCTGTTTCCACTGGTGAGTGAGACTAGAATAACAGGACATGGTCTCAGGATTCAGGTAAATAGATTTAGAATGGAGATGAGGAGGAAGTGCTTTTTCTAGAGAGTAGTGAATCTGGAATTCTCTGCCCAGGGAAACTGTAAAGGCTACATCATTAAATATATTTAAGACACAGTCATGGTCTTATTGAATGGTGGAGCAGGTGTTAGCCTAGATGGCAGACTCCTGCTCCTGTGTCTTATGTTCCTGAGTTCCAATTAATAAAATTGTAGCCTATTCAACCTTTCCCTGTAACTGAGGTCAATTAAATCCTGGCAACATCCTTCTAAATTTTCTCCGCATTCTTTCAATCTTATCATATCTTTCCTGTAGGTAGTTGACCAGAACTACACACAATATTCCAAATTTGGCCTCACCAGCATCTTGTACAAACTTCAACATTACATTACAACTCCTGTACTCAGTGCCATGACTTATGAAGGCAATGTGCCAGAAAGTCTCTTTACCACCCTGTTTTCCTGTGACGGCACTTTCAAGGAATTATGGATCTGTATTCCCAAGTCTTTTGATTGCCTTCCTCACTGTCCAATATGCCCCAAGTCTTGGTGTAGTCTGCAAATTTCTGACTGTAGCTTAATGTTTATTACATTGCTTCAGCAGAAGCTAGGTAAGAAGTTTTCCATTATACCTGGTCCTGGGTGGAGAGTAAGCCAAGGTATGAACCAACCAAGCTTTATGTTTGCCCATGAGTTATTAATTCTCACCCAGAAGCCAATGAATGTTTCCTGCTTGGAACTGATGCTTGTGGTCCCAAGTTTTACTGTCCTGAGCTTGTACACTGAAGATCCTTGATTGTATCCTTGTGATGCTGTCCTCAGGGAATAGAAAGGAATCAGAATAGATGTGAGATCGAAATGTGCTAGTTTTCAGAGGGATGTGAATCCCTGCAAGTAAGTACACTTGGTCTCTCCCTCCTCTTTCCTTTCTCCTCCCTTCTCTCTCCTCTGCCACCCCCCTCTCCCCTTCCCCCTCTCTCCCTCTCCTTCTCCCTGGTAATACCACATGGTGTCATAGGAAGATACAGCATGGAAACAGGCTCTTCAGCCCACAGTGTCTGACCAACAAACCACAAATTTTTACATTAATTGTAAAAATATTCTACCCTATTCTTCCATGCCCACATCAGCTCCACCCAGATTTGATATTCACCTGCACACTAAGCATAATTTACAGCAGCATATTAACCTACCAGCTGAACATTTTTGGGTTGTTAGAGGAAACCCACAGGGTCACAGACCATGACTGCTCCACGCAGACAGCTCTGTGGTCTGGGATCAAAGCCAGCCTGCTGAGGCTAGGAGGGAGCAGCTTCTCTAGCTGTGCCACTATGGGTGTCTGTCTCAAATATTATGTACCAGTCTGTCCTCTGCACTTACCACAATATAGACGTGCAAGGGAGGGAGTGCAATGAAGGTTCAGATTGGGATAGAGGTTTTCTCCTGTGAGCCGAGGTTAAGTAAACCGAGCCTGTTCTCTGCTGAGCTGAAAAAGGGAGATGATCTTCCTGAAAAATAACACGTTGATCTTAAAGTTCTGGGACCTCTACTTTTCGTGATTTTTATTAACGACCTGGATGTGGGGGTAGAAGGGTGGGTTGGCAAGTTTGCAGACGACACAAAGGTAGGTGGTGTTGTAGATAGTGTAGAGGATTGTCAAAGATTGCAGAGACATTGATAGGATGCAGAAGTGGGCTGAGAAGTGGCAAATGGAGTTCAACCCGGAGAAGTGTGAGGTGGTACACTTTGGAAGGACAAACTCAAGGCAGAGTACAAAGTAAATGGCAGGATACTTGGTAGTGTGGAGGAGCAGAGGCATCTGGGGGTACATGTCCACAGATCCCTGAAAGTTGCCTCACAGGTAGATAGGGTAGTTAAGAAAGCTTATGCGGTTTTAGCTTTCATAAGTCGAGGGATAGAGTTTAAGAGTCACGATGTAATAATGCAGCTCTATAAAACTCTAGTTAGGCCACACTTGGAGTACTGTGTCCAGTTCTGGTCGCCTCACTATAGGAAGGATGTGGAAGCATTGGAAAGGGTACAGAGGAGATTTACCAGGATGCTGCCTGGTTTAGAGAGCATGGATTTTGATCAGAGATTAAGGGAGCTAGGGCTTTACTCTTTGGAGAGAAGGAGGATGAAAGGAGACATGATAGAGGTGTACAAGATATTAAGAGGAATAGATAGAGTGGACAGCCAGTGCCTCTTCCCCAGGGCACCACTGCTCAGTACAAGAGGACATGGCTTTAAGGTAAGGGGAGGAAAGTTCAAGGGGGATATTAGTGGAAGGTTTTTCACTCAGAGAGCGATTGGTGTGTGGAATGCACTGCCTGAGTCAGTGGTGGAGGCAGATACACTAGTGAAGTTTAAGAGAGAACTAAACACGTATATGGAGGAATTTAAGGGGGGTTATATGGGAGGCAGGGTTCGAGGGTCGGCACAACATTGTGGGCCAAAGGGCCTGTAATGTGCTGTACTATTCTATGTCTATGTTCTATGTTAAATCAAACTGCTGGAGGAACTCATTGGTTCAGGCAGCATTTGTGGAGGGAAAGGAATAGTTGATATTTTGGATTGAGATCCTGCATTAGGACTGAGAGGGTGAGCATAGGAATAAAGAACATTACAGCACAGTACAGGCTCTTTAGCCTACGATGTTGTGCTGACCTTTTAACCTACTCTCTTCCCTCCTACATAGCCCTCCATTTTCCTTTCATCCATGTGCCTGTCTAAGAGTCACTTAAATGTCCCTAATGGATCTGCTTCTACCATCACCCCAGACAGGGTGTTCCATGCATTCACCACACTCTATAAAATAACTTACCTTTGACATCCCCCTAATACTTTCCTCCAATCACCTTAAAATTATGCCCTTGTGTTAGCCTTTTGGGTAAAAGGCTCTGGCTGTCTGCTCAACCTATGTCTCTTATTATCTTGTACACCTCTATCAAGTCACCTCTCAGCTTCTGTTGCTCTCGAGAGAAAATCCTTAGCTTACTCAACCTATCCTCATAAGACATGGTCTCTAATCCAACTAGCATCCTGATGAATCTCTGCACCCTCTCTAAAGCTTCCATATCCTTCTTAAAATAAGGCGACAACTACTGAACACAATACCCCAAGAGTGGTCTAACCAGAGCTTATCTCATAGCTCTTGAACTCAGTCTTCCGACTAATAAAGGCCAACGCACCATATACCTTCTTAACAGCCCTTCTGGGTGGAGGGAGGGAGGTAGAGGCTAGTATGTGATCGGTGGAATGAGGGATGATGGACAGATGGGGTGTCGATATGTGTTTGATGTTCTCCCTGGCTGCTATGTCTAGTACTTGAGATCACAATCTCAATATCAATGAACAACTACGGATTAGGATCAGGTTTATTAACACTGACATATATCATGAACTTTTTTTGTTTTGTGGCAACAGTACAGTGCAAGACATTAAAAAATTACCGTAATTTACAGTAAAAACATAAATAGTGTATAAGAGGAATAGCAAGGTAGTGTTCATGGTGTCATAGACTATTTGGAAATCTGATGGCAGAGGAGAAGAAGCTGTTTCCTAACATGATGAGTGTGCGTCATCAGGCTCCTCTACCTCTTCCTTGAAGGTAATAATGAGAAGAGGGTATGTTTCAGATGGTGAGGGCTGTAAATGTGAAACTAACAGAAAATCCTGGAAAAACACAACAGATCAGGTAGCGCCCGTGGAAAGAAGCATTCATTTGGGTCTGCAAGCCTTTGTCAGAAAGAGAAGGATGCAGGCAGAGACTGCAGCTGCTGGAATCTGCCCCCAAAAACAACAAATTGCTGGAGGAACTCAGCAGGTTGATGTTCCTCCATAAAGAGAAAGGTACAAGTCAGTTTTCAGTTGCAGAAGGAGGGATGTGTGGAACAAATTCAGCAGGAAGCAGCACACAATATGCTCCACGCAATGGCTGTAGGAAGGATGACATAAAGGTGTATGATGTACAGAAATCATAGGAGAAAGGATGTTACCAGGATTAGAGAGCTTGAGTTATAAGAGGAGACTGAATAGGCTGGGATTGTTTTCCCTGGAGTGAAAGAGGCTGAGGGGATGACCTGATAGATATAAAACCATGAGTGGCATGCAGGGTAAGGGAATCTAAAACTGGAGGATATAGGTTTAAGGTGAGAGGGGAAAGATTTAAAGGGGACCTGAGAGGCAACTTTTACATTGAGAGGGTGGCAGGTGTGTGGAACAGGCTGTCAAGGAAGTGGTTGAGGCAGGTACAATTGTGAAATTTAAAAGACATTTAAACAGGTACATAGATTCAAAGGGATATGGGCCAAATGTTGGCAAATGAGACTGGCTTAGATGGGATTCTTGGTTGGCATGGACTAGTTAGGCTAAAGGGCTGATTTCCACGCTTTTGACTATGGAGGAACTGGGTGGGGGGGGGGGGGTGTTGAAATAAAATGTTTCCTCCAGAACACTTAGTGGTGGAGGCAGCAGAGATCCCCTTCCCATATTTAAACAGGACAATGGAATCAGTGGGAAAAGTAGGGGCTGGGCTAGGAATCTCTGTACCCAATGGATCAAATGGCCTCCTGTCTTGGTGGTTTCAATAAATGGTGAGTTCCAGTTCCGGTACATCCTTTCCAAAGCCTTTGTATTTTTCCAAAAGACCAGTACCCATAAATGAACCAGCTCTAGGCAGACAGATGTCTCAGAGACATCTGGGGCAAATTGCTGCCTTTTTTCCTCCCCTCACAGAGTGAAGACATGGCCATAAATGAAGTCTGGCAGCAAGGAGAACTTTAGGTTAGAGGTTAAGAAATACAAGGGTCATGGTGGGAAATTGTAAGCAAGGGGTTGTAAACAACTGTGATGCTTCTGAAGTTAAGTATCTAGATGAGATTGGGGAAGAAAGATGATATGATCAAAGAGCGAACGTTGCAAGAGTAAATGCTTTGATTTTGCTTTTGGAAGTACCATGACTTTGATTTTTCTTTTGGAAGTACCATTACGTTAACGATTTGGATGAAGGCATAGAAAATAACATCAGCAAATTTGCTGATGATACTAAGCTGGGTGGCAGTGTGACATGTGATGAGGATGTTAGGGTGACTTGGATAGGCTGGGTGAGTGGGCAGATACTTGGCAGATGGCGTTTAATGTGAATAAGTGTGAGGTTATCCACTTTGGGAGTAAGAACAGGAAGGCAGATTATTATCTGAACGGTATAGAGTTGGGTAAGGGAGAAATACAAAGAGATCTCGGAGTCCTTGTTCATCAGTCACTGAAGGTGAATGAGCAAGTGCAGCAGGCAGTGAAGAAGGCTAATGGAATGTTGGCCTTTATTACAAAGGGAATTGAGTACAAGAGCAAGGAAATCCTCTTGCATTTGTACAGAGCCCTGGTGAGACCACACCTGGAGTATTGTGTACAGTTTTGGTCTCCAGGGTTAAGGAAGGGCATCCTGGCTGTAGAGGAAGTGCAGCGTAGATTCACGAGGTTAATTCCTGGGATGTCTGGACTGTTTTACGCAGAGAGGTTAGAGAGACTGGGCTTGTACACGCTGGAATTAAGGAGATTGAGAGGGGATCTGATTGAAACATATAAGATTATTAAGGGATGGACAAGATAGAGGCAGGAAATATGTTCCAGATGCTGGGAGAGTCCAGTACCAGAGGGCATGGTTTGAGAATAAGGGGTAGGTCATTTAGGACAGAGTTAAGGAAAAACTTCTTCTCCCAGAGAGTTGTGGGGGTCTGGAATGCACTGTCTCGGAAGGTAGTGGAGGCCAATTCTCTGGATGCTTTCAAGAAGGAGCTAGATAGGTATCTTATGGATAGGGGAATCAAGGGATATGGGGACAAGGCAGGAACCGGGTATTGATAGTAGTTGATCAGCCATGATCTCAAAATGCAGGCTCGAAGGGCCGAATGGTCTACTTCTGCACCTATTGTCTATTGTCTTTTGACTTTTTCATGTTGGAAAATGAGATGAATGATGATGCATTCATAGAAAACACTATTGTAATTCTATTAATATGTAGTTTCTTGAGCAATTACAACTACTAGAAATTTATTAACGTGAGTCTATGATCTGTGTGCTTGCCGCTGTGTATAACGGTACTAGGCTTGAAGTTGGGGTGGTGTGTTCTTCCTCCTTAACGCAGTATCCGCAGTTCCCAGCTGACCATCAACACGGCAATTGTTTACATGCACCGGTTTTATATGCAGCAGTGTTTCACCAAGTTTCATCGCAACGTAAGTGTTCTGTCATCGGCTTAGACCAGATTTATGTCAGCACGTGGGTGATGTAACTATCAGCTGTGAACCCCGCTGTCCATATCTACATCACACGTCCTGTTCCCCGGTGAATGTGTGACACTGCCTCAGTGTTACTACATGACTGTATCACACACATATAAATCTGTAACATTGTATAACATACAAACTTTTAATGAATTTTAGTACATGTCGCACACAAATCCTATAAGCTATAAATGGATAGCCACAGGCCCCTTAGTTATTATTCAGTAACATATCATTGAAGGCCCCTGTACTGTTAATGTATGGCACAACACCATAACACACACATTCTCCTGTAGATCCACTTCAGCACTGTATCACTGACTGTACAGTTGATATATGCCACTATATACAGGTTTCCCCTGCTATTCAAAAGTAGAGCGTTCCTATGAAATGGTTCGTAAGCTGGAATGTCATAAAGTGAAGAAGCAATTACCATTTATTTACATGGGAAAAATTTGCGAGCATTCGCAGACCCAAAAAATAACCTACCAAATCATGCCAAATAACACATAAAACCTAAAATAACAGTAACATATAGTAAAAGCAGGAATGATCTGATAAATACACAGCCTATATAAAGTAGGAGTACTTTTCTGCAATTATTGCAGCACTGTCCACCGTAAAGAAAATCTCACGCAAGTGATCTCGGCAGCACTCGCGGCAAGAACACACGGTGCAAGCGCTCTCAACAGCACTCGCAGCAAGAACACTCGGTGCAAACGCTCTTGGCAGAAACACACGGTGCAAGCGCTCTCAACAGCACTCGCGGCAAGAACACACGGTGCAAGCGCTCTCGACAGCACTCGCGGCAAGAACACACGGTGCAAGTGCTCTTGGCAGAAACACGGTGCAAGCGCTCTCGACAGCACTCGCGGCAAGAACACACGGTGCAAGCGCTCTTGGCAGAAACACACGGTGCAAGCGCTCTCGACAGCACTCGCGGCAAGAACACACGGTGCAAGCGCTCTCGGCAGAAACACACGGTGCAAGCGCTCTCGACAGCACTCGCGGCAAGAACACACGGTGCAAGCGCTCTTGGCAGAAACACACGGTGCAAGCGCTCTCGACAGCACTCGCGGCAAAAACACACAGCGCAAGCGGTCTTGACAGCACTCGCGGCAAGAACACACGGTGCAAGCGCTCTCGGCAGAAGCACTCTTTCCAGTAAACTTTAAGCTATGAAGCTGCCAAATTATACCAAATAACATATAAAAATACACAGCTTATATAAAGTAGAAATAATGTACATCCAGTGCAGTTTCACTTGCTGGAATCAGGAAGACAGCGAGCACACTGATGGTGTGTTAGGCTGAGTCGTCGGAGGTTGGGGTGGTGGGAGGTAGAGGACACTGGGGTGTCATCTCATCGTCGTCTGTTTCCATCAGGGCAGACAGGTCACCTTCCATGTCTGCCTGCCTGGATGTCGAAGGTCGAGGTTCGCCGTCTGATGTGGAAGGCTTGTAAAACGACAGTAGGTTTGACTGCTTAGCCTCGCGCATTTTTCTATCATACAGTTCTTTGTAAGCCCTCAAACCATCCTGCAAATATGCCCTAAACCTACGTACCCTTTCAAAATTAAAGTCATACTTTTCTGCAATCATTGTAGTGCTGTCAATCGCAGCGAATATCTCTCGCAATTGCTTCACATTCAGTTCCTGGACGACTTCACTTTTGGGCCATTTGCTACTGCGGTCGGCTTCAATTGTTATCCTTTCCTCTTCATCAGCTCTTCATCTCTCAGTTCTTGGTCATGGGATGCCAAAACCTCTTCAACATCATCTTCGTTAACTTTCACAAACCCAGCCTCCTTAGCCAAACTCACTATGTCCTTACTTCGTTCAGCACGATCGAAACGCTTAATTATGTCTAGTTTTACGCTAAGTGTAACACCCTTACGCGCTCTTTTAGGCTTTTCCGATACCTTAGAACTCATCTTGCTAACGGATGCACAAAATAAATCAACATAAAGCACAGATGCTCACAGGCACGTGTTTAAGCAATGGCGGCTAGAATGCAGTTCCAGGGGAGGAGCTTGGCTGATCAGCGCGCGCTGCCTTTTTTCATACAGTGAAAACACCTTCCGTTAGCGAAAACAGGTAACTAATGTAGGTCTTTCATAACAGCGAGGTGTCGTAAAGCGAACGATCAAAAAACGGGGGACACCTGTATTGTATAGTTAGGCCATGTCATACACAGGTTGGATGAACTGTTAAGTGTGTAGCATTATCGCATACAGGTAGTGTATAGTTCTGTATCTATCACACACAATCCTATACAGTTACTGTCCAATGCTGTATCACATACAATTCCCAAAGAGTTAATGTATTTATCCTTTCTAGGATCAATGTACAGTACGATAACATATACAGACCTGTGTTCAGATAATGAACAACATTGTCACACTTAATCCTTTGCATAACTACTGGCCAATGATGTTGCATGCACGGCATCTATACAGTTGGTATACAACACATTAATATATATACAGTCCCTTACATACTATGAATTCAGTTTATGACACATAATCTTTTGTACAGTAGTTAAAGGATTGTGTATCACTCAGAATTGCTGTAGAATTAATGTACAGCACTGTATCACACAGTCCCTATACCGTCCATTGTGCTGCCACACTCTGACCCTCCCTTGTACTTTGCATAGATCATCGCTCCTGCCACTCTCTTCTTAGCCGCCAAGGTGGAAGAGCAACCTCGCAAGCTGGAGCATGTAATTAAAGTGGCGCACGCCTGCCTGAACCCACAGGAACCCCCACCTGATGTCAAGAGTGAGGTAGGTTCCAGCTGAGTCTTGTTTGGTGGACACCCTTGGCTCGACACCCACGTGCTCCTGGATTTTGGCATCCCTTCTGCTCCAAGAAGTGTCACTATTGAATGGGAGCAAGCAAGCATCATATGAAAAGTTGAGTGAGTTAGGGCCTATTTTTTGGAGCGAAGGAGGATGAGAGGCAACTTGACAGAGGTATATTAGATCATGAGGGGCATAGACAGAGTGGGCATACTGTGCCTTTTACCCAGGACAGGAATGGCCAATACTAGAGGATATTCATTTAAGATGATTGGAGGAATGTATAGGGGAGATGTCAGAGGTAGAGTGGTTAGTGTGAGGCTGATACATTAAGGACATTTAAGAGGCTCGTAGTTAGCCACATGGATGATAGAAATAATGGTGGACTATGTGGAAGGAAACAGTTAGATCTTGGAGGAGGTTAAAGTTTGGCACAATATTGTGGGCCTGTACTTTTCAGTGTTCTATAATGTTCAGAGTGTGCATACACTCAGCTGCAAGAATAGTTCTACACTTGTAACAGTCTTTCTTTGGCAACTTTTATAAACACGTTATTTTCTCTGGTGCGGCAGAGGCTGAGGGGACATCTGATTGAAGTTTAAAAAAATTATTAGACCCATAGATAGTCATGATCTTTTTCCCAAGGGTGTAAATGTATAATAATAGAGGGTATAGTTTTAAGGTGAGAGGGGCAAGTTCAAAAGTTCAAAGACATCACAGAACAGAGATGAGGAGGAATTTCTTTAGTCAGAGGGTGGTGAATCTGTGGAATTCATTTAAAGCAGAGGTTGATAGGTACTTTGTAAAGACATCAAAAGTTATGGGGAAAAGGCAAGAGAATGGGGTTGAGAGGGAAATAAATCATCCAAGATCAAATGGTGGAGCAAACTTGATGGGCTGAATGGCCTAATTCTGCTCCTTTGTCTTATGGTCTTAAGGGGGTGTGCAGGGGACATTTTCTTACACAGGGAGTTGATGCCTGGAACGTGCTGCCAGGGATAGTTGCGGAGGCAGATACAATGGAGGCGTGAGATTCCCAGACACATGAATGTACATGGATATGGATCATTTGTTAACATAGGTTTAATTTGGCACAGAGGGTGGGCTGAAGGGCCTGTTCCTATGCTGTACCATTCTGTGTTCCACCTTAGAAAAGTGAGCTGTGCGAGTGTGGCACCGGTGAATTGAATCAACTAGAGACTGCAGCACTTTATAAACAGTACTCTGGAGTGGGGCAGGTTCATGAAGAGTGCACTTTTCAGCATCACACCGTTGAAATGGGTCCTTCGGTGTTTTGTACATTTGGAAAGAGCCCATTTGGTGCCGTACTTCTTGGCTGAGATGTCCACTCAGAGCTTCGTGCCTTTGAGCAGTGTCAAGCTGAGCACAGCAGCTTTGGAATGCGCGAACTGGAGTGTGCAAATTGGCACAAACCAATTCCCTCACTGCATCATTGACTTTGTGCGCTGGAGGGCCGTACTTCTGGCATTTGTCCATCAGGATCATGTCACTGCTGGGGGTGTGAGTGGCTAGGTGAGCACTCTGACACCTCCTCTTTCTTACCCCTTGGAACAGGACCCCACCAAGAAACATCAAACCATTGTCTCCCGTACCATCACCGCCCTTATCAACTCCAGAGACCTTCCATCCTCAGCCAAAAAACTCATAATTCACACACTCCGCACTGCTCGGTTTTACCTCCTCCCTAAGATCCACAAGCCTGACTGTCCCGGTAAACCCATAGATTCGGCCTGCTCCTGCCCCACCAGACTTGTATCTGCCTATCTGGACTCCATTTTGTCACCCATAGTTCAGTCCCTCCCCACCTATATCCGGGATACATCCCATGCCCTCCACCTGTTCAATAACTTCCAGTTCCCCAGTCCCGACAACTTCATTTTCACAATGGATGTCCAATCCTTATACACTTCCATTCCCCATCAATAAGGCCTCAAAGCTCTCCGCTACTTTCTGGACAATAGACCTCACCAGTTCCCCACCACCACCACACTCCTCCGGTTGACAGAACTGATACTCACACTTAATAACTTCTCTTTTGGCTCTTCCCATTTTCTTCAGACCAAGGGTGTAGCTATGGGCCTCAGCTATGCCTGCCTCTTCATTGGTTATGTGGAACTGTCTATGCTCCAAATCTATACTGGTACTGCTCCCCAACTTTTCCTTCGATACATTGACGACTACATTGGTGCTGCTTCCTGCACCCATGCTGAGCTCATCAATTTCATTGACTTTGCCTCTAACTTCCACCCAGCCCTCAAATTCACTTGGTCCATCTTGGACACTTCTCTCCCCTTTTTTGATCTCTCGGTCTCCATCTCTGGATACAGACTGTCCACTGACATCTTCTATAAACCCACTGACTCTCATAACTACTTAGACTATACCTGTTCCCACTCTGCCACATGCAAAAATGCTATTCCCTATTCCCAGTTCCTCCGTCTCCGCCTCATCTGCTCCCAGGATGAGGCTTTCCGTTCCAGGACATCTCAAATGTCCTCTTTCTCTAAGGATCGTGGTTTCCCTTCTGCCATCATCAATGATACCCTCACCCGCATCTCCTCCATTTCCCGCACTTTGGCCCTCATCCCATCCTCCCGTCACCACAACAGGGACTGTGTTCCCCCTGTCCTCACCTACCACCCCACCAGCCTCTGGATCCAGCATATTATCCTCCACAACTTCCGCTACCTTCCAACAGGATCCCACCACTAAGCACATCTTTCCCTCTCTACCCCTTTCTGCTTTCCGCAGGAATCATTCCCTCTGTGACTCCCTGGTCCACATGTCCCTCCCCACAGATCTCCCACCTGGTACTTATCCCTGCAAGCGTAAGTGCTACACCTGTCCCTACACCTCCTCTCTTACCACCATTCAGGGCCCCAAACAGTCCTTCCAGGTGAAGCAACACTTCACTTGTGAGTCTGTTGGGGTAATCTATCGCATCCGGTGCTCCCAGTGCGGCCTCCTCTACATCAGCGAGGCCTGACGCAGATTGGGGGACCACTTCGTCGAGCACCTCTGCTCCATCTGCCACAACAGACAGGATTTTCCGGTTGCCACCCACTTCAACTCTGCTTCACATTCCCATTCGGATATGTCCATACATGGCCTCCTCTACTGCCATGATGAGGCCAAACTCAGGTTGGAGGAACAACACCTCATATACCATCTGGGTAGTCTCCAGCCCCTTGGCATGAACACTGAATTCTCCAACTTCTGGTAATCCCCTCCCTCTCCCTTCCCCCATTCCAGTTTCACTCTGCCTCCTCCTCCAGCTGCCTATCACGTCTTTCATGATTCTGCCTTCTTCTACTACACATAGTGCTTTCCCCTTATGTTCCTTCTTCACCTCTCCGGCCTATCCCCTCCCTGCTTCCCCTCCCCCACCCCTTGATCTTTCCTCTGATTGGTTTTTCACCTGGCACCTACCAGCCTTCTCCTTCCCCCTCCCCCCCCCACCTTCTTTATAGGGCCCCTGCCCCCTCCCTCTTCAGTCCTGACGAAGGGCCTCAGCCCGAAACATTGACTGTTTGTTTCCATGGATGCTGCCCGACCTGCTGAGTTCCTCCAGCGTGTTGTACGTGTTGCTTTGACCACAGCATCTGCAGTGTACTTTGTGTGAGCATCAGCACAGACTTTTTTCTCTCTCTCTCTCCCTCTGAGAGGAGGAGAGTGAAGCCAGCAGTACAGATCAGTGGGTGAGAGTAAAGCTGGTACTCCCAGAATGCTGTGGAAAGGTGTGGCTGTGAGATCTTGATGCTGCTCCCTGTAATCTTGCTGCCCTCTCTGTCACAGGCCTACCTGCAGGAAGCACAGGACCTGGTCATCCTAGAGAGCATCATACTGCAGACCCTGGGTGAGTCTGGAAATGGGGAGGGTGGATTGGAGCATGGGGAGGGTGGAGAAGTGGGAGGAGCACTAAGCTGTAGTTTATAATCTCCCTGGGGCTCCAGGCATGAGAGACATTTATTCTAGGTTTATTTTGTTGGGCCTTCCCATCCTTCAGTGAGCAACTTCTGATTCTGTGCTATAGGCTGAAGGAGCCTGTTCCTAGTACAACAGGTTCCTGATGGGTTGTGACCTCTGCTTCCCACCCACAGTGGGTCCAGGATGGGCTGCTGTCTGCACAGGAGGATCTGGAGGGGTGCAGGGAGCTCAATCTGTAACATCAGGTTCTGGCAGTGATGGAAGTGACCACCCCCTCCTCAGATATCC
Organism: Hemitrygon akajei; assembly: GCF_048418815.1. Taxonomy (NCBI): domain Eukaryota; kingdom Metazoa; phylum Chordata; class Chondrichthyes; order Myliobatiformes; family Dasyatidae; genus Hemitrygon; species Hemitrygon akajei. The sequence goes on along the minus strand of NC_133141.1, from coordinate 33,209,546 downwards.
CCCAGTGATACCGCTTGTACTTGCTGTGACCTCTCCTCTCCTCTCCCTTTCAGGGTTCGAGATCACCATAGATCACCCGCACACTCATGTGGTGAAGTGTACACAACTAGTCAGAGGTAAGGTATTGGTATATTACTGTCACATGTACTGTGATACAGTGAAAGTCCTGTCTTACATACTGTCCATTCAGATCAGATCATCACACAGTGCATTGAGGTAGAACAAGGTAAAGCAATAACAGAATGCAGAATAAAGTGTCACAGTCACAGAGAAAGTACAGTGTAGGTAAACAGTAAAGTGCAAGATCATAACAAGATATATTGTGAAGTCAATCTTATTGTACAAGAGGTCCATTTGAATGTCTGATAAAAGTGGGATAGAAGCTATCCTTGAGCCTGGTGGTATAGGTTTTCAGGCTTTAATAACTTCTACCCAATGGGAGGTGGGAGGAGGGAGAATGTCGTGGGGTCTTTGATGATGTTGGCTGCTTCACTGAGGCAGTGAGAAATGTAGACAGATTTCATAAAGGCGAGGCTGGTTTCTGTGATGTGCTGAGCTGTGTCCATCTTGCAGAGCAATTGCCGTGCATCTGGATAGAATGCTTTCTGTGGTGCATTGATAAAAATTGGTAGGAATCAAAGAGAACGTGCAGAATTTCTTTGGTCTCCTGAGGAAATAGAGGTTCTCCTGAGGTTCACACTTAGGAATTTGAAACTCTCAATCCCAACACTGTTGATGTAGACAAGAATGTTTGCACTGTTCTCCCTTTTGACCAGTTCTTTTGTTAACATTGAGGGAAAAGTTGTCATGATATGTCACAAAGCTCTCTGTCTCCTTCTTGCACCCTGACTCATTGTTATTTGAGATAAGGCCTAATTCAGCAATGTAATTTGCTAACTCGGGGAACAAGATGTTAAGGGGACAAGAAGGTAAGTGAACTGAGTGTGCTGTAGTGTCGTACAGCAAGGAAACAGGCCATTTGGTCCATTGTGTCCATGCTGACCCCCATTTCACAAGCACTTGCTCCGTAAATTTCCCTATCTTGGTGATACCAGTGCTACTCCAGATACCTCTCCAATGTCGTGGGAGTCTCTGCTTCCACCCCAACCCTTAGATGTTGTGTTCCAGATTCCAACCCCACCCCCCCACCCTCTGGGGGAAACGTTACCCATAACTTTAGAGGAAAGAGATCGCTGTGCCTTTGGCAATGATCCTTGCGTCCTCAATGGCCACAGGAGTAGTAGGACCAGATGATTTGGAGGGTGGCAAATGATGTTATTCCCTTGTTTAAGAAAGGGAATTGGGAATTATAGACCAATGAGTTTACTTTAGTGGTGGGCAAGTGGTTGTAGGAATTATGAGCATTTGAAGAATCTTAATCTGAATAGGGATAATCAACATGGCTTTGTGAGGGGCAGATCATGCCTCACGAGCCTGATTGAATACTTTGAGGATGTTGTAAGGGATTGATAAACAGGTTTCGAAGGTTTGGATCAACGAGGGAGAAGGAACACTCCCAAGTTGCAAGGTATTTTATTAATATAAGATGATAAGGATAAAGAAACAAATATAACTAGGGCGCCGAAGACTTTTGTAATTTTAATGTATTGCACAGTACTGCTGCTGCAAGGAAAATCTAATTTCATGACATATCTGAGTGATGATAAACCTGATTCTGATATGCATCTCAATTGTGGATTGGGAAGGGGACAGGGAGAGGGGAATCATGGTTGGGAAAAGGGGAAGAGAGAGGGAAGTACCAGAGAGGGAAGGTTTTGTTTCTGAACTAGTCTTGCTTGTTTCCCAAAATTTTATCAGTCAAGACTTTACTTTGCCAACTGAAATGGTTTTACTCAACCTTGAAAAAGAATACAAGTTATCATGTTTGCTGAGATTGGCAGTAAAGATTGCAGATGTTTCATTACCAGTTGAGCTGACATCCTCAGTGCGCAGTTGTTGGTGTTTCTGTCGCATTTATATAGCCCTCTGTTCACTTGCCTCAGTCTTGATTGGCTATCCAGTTTACCTTTGAATTCCATTGGCTCACCTTTCTTTGGTTCTTGGGGGCTCATGGATGGTGTTTATTTCAATATGTCTGTTTACCGAGTTATCAAAGGAGAACCATGCTTCTAAAAATTCTCGTCTCTGCCTCATTTGCCCATGCCAGAATCTCCATGGTGTCCCAGTTAAAGTGATGTCTTTCTTGGTCTTCATGTAGTGAGATCAGTGGCAATGGATCATGTCTCCATACCACCAGTGTCTGTTCCCATAAATAAGTTGAGAGTTTATGTCCTGTCTGGCCTACGTAGTTCCTGTTGCAGTCTCCACAGTTGATCCAGCACACAACATTGCTTTAGTCGGTTGTCTTTAATGGTACCTAGGTTCTTAAGACAAGTTCCTAAAAGTCACTGTTGGTTTGTGAGCGATTGTGATTCCGTGAGGTTGGAGTGGTTGAGCTGTCATTACTGATATATTCTTGATTTAGGGCAAGGTTGCGCACTGAGTAAGGTCTGCGCGACTCCTTAGTAAGCATCTCCTGATGAAATTCTGTGGGTAATTGTTCTGGGGTATATTGAATAAATGCTTCTCTTCCTTGGCCTGAAGTACACTGGTGCTGCAGTGTGTTTGTGCTCTCTTAAATAAGGGGCAAATGCAGCTTTTCTTGGGACAGGCTGGGTGGTTGCTGTTGTGGTTACCCACAGAATTTCATTAGGAGATGCTTACTAAGGAGAGAAAGTCAAGCAGACCTTATTCAACGCACATTGAAATGCATGACATTGTGGGTCAAAGAGCTTGTACTGTGCTGTAATGTTCTTTTAGACCATAAGACATAGGAGCAGAATTAGGCCATTTGTTCCATTGGGTCCACTCTGGCTTTCCATCATGGCTGATCTATTTTCCCTCTCAACCCAATTCACCTGCCTTCTCCCCGTCATCTTTGACACCCTCACGAATCAAAAACCTATCATCATCCACTTTTATATATACGCAATGACTTGTCTCCACATTTATCTGTGGCAATGAATTCCACAGATTCACCACCCGGTGTGCCCTCTTGTCCTAGATTTTCCCACTATTGGAAACATCCATTTTGGCCAATGCCTTATAAAACCTCTGCTCTACACTTTCTCACAATTTGTACCCATGCCTTCATGTTTTAAACTCCCTGATCATGACAAAAAGATTTTTACCCTTATCTGTCCTCCTCATAATTTTGCACATCTCTATCAGGTCCAGGGAGAACAGACCTACCCTCTCCATTCTCTCCTCAAAACCAGAACATTTCATGCCAGGCATCTTCCTGGGAAATCACCGCTGTATACTCAAAGTTGGGGAAAAAGTTAAAGGGGGGTGAACAGTCAAAATGGAGTTTATTGTCATTGTGTACAGGTGCAATGAAAAACTTACTTACAGCAGCTTCACAGGCACAGAGCATCAGAAACACAGCATTCACAAGGAGACATAAATTATGGCAGAAAGAACACAACTAGAACAAAATGTTCATTGTAGTGCAAAGTGGTCACAGTGTTTCTGTACTGAGGTGGTGATCAGGGTTGTGCTGGTTGGCTCAAGAACCGATGGTAGAACGGAAGTAGCTGTTCCTGAACCTGATAGTGTGGGACTTCAGGCTTCTGCCCCCCTGCCCAATGGGAGCTGTGAGAAGATGGCAGGGCCTGGATGGTGGGGAAATTTGATGATGCATGGTGTTTTCTTGGATGTGCATGTGATGTAATGGGCAGAGCTCACTACTGTCTGTAGCTTCTTACGTTCCTGTGCATCGTGATGTAACCAGTAAGGATACTTTCAACAGTACATCTGTAAAACTTTGTTAGAGTGTTTGGTAACAAGCTGAACTTCCTGAGAAAGTAGACACCAGCACACCTTCCTTGTGATTGTGGCTTTACATCTTTCCAATCTCTACAACCAACTCCTCTCTCTCTGTGACCCCCTTTGACCACTATACCTTCCCTGTCTCTGTGACCTCCTGACCTCCTCCAGCCCTTACACCCCCTCCTCTCTGTAACACCTTCCAGCCTTTATACTCCTCCCTTTCTCTCCAACGCCTAACCCTTGCTCCTTGACCAAGCTGTTGGTGGGTGTCTCCAACATCTCTTGCTGGCTCAGAGATTGGTAGTTCCCCATGATGTTAATGGTGCTGCTGTTGCTTACTAAAATACAAAACTAACCTTCACCCCTCTCTCTCTTTCTCTCTCTCCAGCGAGCAAGGATCTGGCACAGACATCATACTTCATGGCTACCAACAGGTTGTTCCTCACACCACCCCTCATGGCGCAGTGCCCAACAGCTTCCTTTTACTCCTCTTCTGCTCCTCCCTCCCTTTCACTCACCCACCTTCTTAGCGCTCCCTCCAAACCTGCTCCTGCCCCAGGGAGAAGCTGGCAGAAGCTGCCTGCCTGAGGTGGTCACCAGTGTGAGAATGCGGAGGCCGTGTGACACACACGCGCCCATGTGCTTCTTCTAGCGCGCCCACATACCACATGTATCCATGGAAGTCTGATTATAGCTGTGTCTGCCATCACATCTGTGCAACAGCATGTTCGTGCACTTGTACCTGCATGAGTGTGTATGTGTGTGCATCTCTGCAAGTGTCTGCAATACTCCTTCAGAAAATGTCTGTATTGTGTGTGTATGGTGTACATGTATGTTCTGCTGTTTGTGTTTACTGTATAGAACATAGAAAACCTACAGCACAATACCGGCCCACAATGCTGTGCCAAACATGTACTTGCTTTAGAAATTACCTAGGGTTACCCATAGCCCTCTACTTTTCTAAGCTCCATGTACCTATCCAGGAGTCTCTTAAAAGACCCTATCATATCCACTTCTACCACAGTCGCCAGCAGCCCATTCCACACACTCACCACTCTGTGCATAAAAAACTTATTCTTGACATCTCCTCTGTACCTGCTTCCAACCACCTTAAAAGTGTGCCCTCTCGTGTTCGCCATTTCAGCCCTGGGAAAAAGCCTCTGACTATCCACATGATCAATGCCTCTCATCATCTTATACACCTCTATCAGGTCACCTCTCATCCTCCATCGCTACAAGGAAAAAAGGCCGAGTTCACTCAACCTATTCTCATAAGGCATGCTCCCCAATCCAGGCAACATCCTTGTAAATCTCCTCTGCACCCTTTCTATGGCTTCCACATCCTTCCTGTAGTGAGGCGACTAGAACTGAGCCCAGTACTCCAAGTGGGGTCTGACCAGGGTCCTATATAGCTGCAACATTACCTCTCAGCTCTTAAACTCAATCCCACGGTGGATGAAGGCCAATGCACCGTACGCCTTCTTAGCCACAGAGTCAACCTGTGCAGCAGCTTTGAGTGTCCTATGGACTCGGACCCCGAGATCCCTCTGATCCTCCACACTGCCAACACTGTTTGTTGTATCATAGAACAGTACAGTGCAGCAGAGGCCCTTTGGCCCATGATGTTCTGCCAACCTTTTAACCTACTCTAGGTTCAATCTAACCCTTCCCTCCTACATAGCCCTTCATTTTCTTTTCAGTCTCTAAATGTCCCTATTGTATCTGTATATACCACACACCCACTACTGTGTAAAAAAAAACTCACCCCTGACATCCAATGTGTGAATCTATGCCTGTTTTTATGTTGTTCTTTCTGTGTTTAAGTTGTATTTATCTTGAGTGTCAGTGAATTGTGCGTATACGATGCATCAATGTGTTGTGTGTGTATGGTGCACATGTGTGTCTTGTGTTGGAATGCAAGTTCAGTGTACATGTTTATGTCCATATGGTGTGTGTGCAAATTGTGTGTGTATGTTTGCTGTATACAAGTTTGTATGGTGCATTCTGTGTTAGTCCCTCAGCATAGACTCCTGTCTGCCTCCTCGCCCTTGGAAGAAGTCCTTTGGGTAGCAGTGGAAGGGAAGCACTGGGATCCTCCAACTTTCAGCCGTCACTCGGTGTCCTCTGCCCTGCCTCCCCCCCCCCCCCCCCGGCACTCAGCCCCTGTGCCACTGCCGTTGATTCTTGAGCTCGTGGTACAGTCCACCCACGAGACGATTTAACACTGTGCTTTCTCTTCTCACCTCACCCCTCCTCCACCGCCTGACCCACTCAACGCTCGCTGGCCTGTCTGCCCTGCAGCCTCCACCTCACCACCTTCTGCCTGCAGTACCAGCCTGCTGTGGTGGCCTGTGTCTGCATACACCTCGCTTGCAAGTGGTCCAACTGGGAGATCCCCGTCTCCACAGACGGCAAGAATTGGTGGGAGTACGTTGACCCCACCGTCACACTGGAACTGCTGGATGGTGAGTCCTATCCCCTAGAGCTTGCTGACAACACCCTAGCTGGAACGAACCTCCCTCCACACTGTCCCAACGCACACTCCCGGGATCAGACATAGAGTGAAGCTCCCTCCACACCATCCCATCACACACTCCCGGGGTCAGACACAGAGTGAAGCTCCGTCCACATCATCCCATCACACACTCCCGGGGTCAGACACAGAGTGAAACTCCCTCCACACCATCCCATCACACACTCCCGGGGTCAGACACAGAGTGAAGCTCCGTCCACACCGTCCCATCACACACTCCCGGGGTCAGACACAGATTCAATCTCCCTCCACACTGACCCATCACATACTCCCGGGGTCAGACACAGAGTGAATCTCCCTCCATAGTGTCCCATCACACACTCCCAGGGTCAGACACAGAGTGAAACTCTCTCCACACCATCCCATCACACAATCCCGGGGTCAGACACACAGTGAATCTCCCTCCATAGTGTCCCATCACACATTCCCAGGGTCAGACACAGAGTGAAACTCCCTCCACGACATCCCTTGCGTTGGATACTCACTGTTGATGGGAAACTGGGCCCTGTTACCACTCTCTCTACCCAGTGACATTTCCAGAGTCCTCAACCAGCACTCGGATGTAGGGACAGGGTTTGTAAATGTCTCCTCCTAAAGCTTGTCCCTCTGTTAATGTTGTTCTACCCCCACACACACACTCTGGGGGCCTTCATCTTCCAGAACTGACGCACGAGTTCCTCCAGATCCTGGAGAAGACCCCCAGTCGCTTGAAACGCATCAAGAGCTGGCGGGTAAGTTGGTGATAGATGCATTTGTGAAGTCCCCGTGTACCCCGAACTCCGATCGCGTACCTCGTACACCGACCCACGGACACTCCCTGTGTATACCAAACTCACTGCCCTAGCCCTTGTCCCTTCTCCTTGTCCCTACTCCTTGTCCTCTGCCTTCAGCCCTCATTGTCTGCTATCTCTGCCCTCTCAGGCCAGCCAGGCAGCGAAGAAGCCTCGTCTGGAGGATCCGGAGACAGAGGAGGCGTCCTGGTCTGCCCCCCTATCAGTGCACACGTCCATTGGCACCTGCCCGGAGCCACCGGCTGGCGGGGCAGGGCCCGTGGATGAGCGAGGTGGACGAGTCGGCCCCTCCCATGCCACTGTACCTGGCGGCACCCTCCCCCAACGGGTGAGCCTATCTGAGTACCGGGCCAAGCGTGCCGAGGAGCTGGCCCAGCAGAGGCAGCGGGCTGCGGTGCCCCTCCACCCAAGGCTGCGTCTGACCCCAGCGCTGGAGGAAGGATCGGAGAGTGGGGAGAGGGAGGACGAAGGGGAGAGAGGGCGGAGAGATAGGAGGAGGGAGGGAGCCCATCGCCACAAGCGTCACCGGCATCACTGCGGATGGGGTGGTGAGGAGGAGGCAGGGAGCAGGCACAAGCAGCCCCGCCCCTCCAAATTGCCAGGACCTCCTCCCCCACCGCATCCCCCTCCCCCACCCCCACCTCTTCCCTCATCGCTGCCACTGGAGACCAATGGTCATGGGCATTACCAGGATGCCTTTGACATGCTCGAGTCCCTGCTCAGTGCCCAGGGGGTGCCCCGATCAGCCCAGCCCCCTCCCCCGCTGCCCACCGAGCCCCCTCCACCCCTGCCCCCTCTCCCCAAATGATGGAGTGGGGATGGGGTATTCTCCCTTTGCCCCTGGCCTCCAGCACCGTCAGAACACAGGGACAGAAAGTGGGGTGGGTGGGTTCTGCCCCTCTCCCCAAGTGAACCAGGGTCAGGGGTAGTTCTCCCTCCACACCGTCCCATCACTCTCCAAGTGAACCCAGGGACAGAGTGAGGGGTGGGAGCCCTCTCCACCTCCTCCTCCTGCTACCTGTGTACCCAGCGATGGAGAGAGGGAGTCAGGGTCCTTTAAACTCTATTCCAAGGGACAGAGAGAAGGGCGAGTAAACCCATGTACAGGCAAAGATGGGGATGGGGGTAGTCTCCCTCCATCCTCTGCCTCCATCCCTGTTCTCCAATTGAATCCAGGGATGGAGAAAGGGAGAGAGAAGGGGTGCCTCCTCTATCTGCTCCCTGCATTCCTCAAGTAAAGACAGGAATGTCTCCTCATATGGTGATGGAACGTTTGCAAGTAAGTTGCCAAGATCGGAGAACAACTCAACCCAACCATCAAGCATCAAAGCTACACATCTTCTGAATTATTTCCAAAGACAGGAATGGAAGTGTGCTTGCTCAGCCCATCGTACCACTCCCCAAGTGAACACGGACAGAGAGATACAGGGAGGGGCACAGCACCTGACAGAGATTTCCAAGGGCTGAGCAACATCGGTGGGGTGTAATGGTTTTGGATCTAGATGGTGCATAAGGAAGCTGTTGCTGGGGTCTAGACCCCGAGATGTAGATAATCCCTCTCCGCATCCTCCTTAAACACATAGTGCCTCATCTGCTAAATCCCTCCAGCACCTTGTGTGTGGCTCCAAATTCCAGTGTATCTCTTGTCTCAAGAAAGGGTGGGGGGCCCAAGCAAAAGCATAGAAACATAGAAAGCCTACAGCACAATACAGGCCCTTCGACCCACAAAGCTGTGCCGAACATATCTTTACCTTAGAACTACCTAGGCTTACCCATAGCCCTCTGTTTTTCTAAGCTTCACGTATCCATCCAGGAGTCTCTTAAAAGACCCTATTGTTTCTGCTTCCATCACCGCTGCCAGCAGTCCATTCCACGCACTCACCACTCTCTTTGTAAAAAACTTACCTCTGACATCTCCTCTACACCTGCTTCCAAGCACCTTAAAACTATGCCCTCTCGTGCTAGCCATTTCAGCCCTGGGAAAAAGTCTCTGACTATCCACACGATCAATGCCTCTCATTATGTTGTACACCTCTTATTCTCCATCGCTCCAAGAAGAAAAGGCTGAGTTCACTCAACCTATTCTCATAAGGCATGCTCTCCAATCCAGGCAACATCCTGGTAAATCTCCTCTGTACCCGTTCTATGGTTTCCATGTACTTCCTGTAGTGAGGCAACCAGAATTGAGCACAGTACTCCAAGGACCAGGGTCCTATATAGCTGCACCATTACCTCTTGGCTCTTAAACTCAATCCCACGATTGATAAAGGCCAATACACCGTACGCCTTCTTAACCACAGAGTCAACCTGTGCAGCTGCTTTGAACGTCCTATAGAATCGGACCCCAAGGTCCCTCTGATCCTCCACACTGCCAAGAGCCTTACCATTAATGCTATATTCTGCCATCATATTTGACCTACCAAAATGAACCACCTCACGACTATCTGGTTTGAACTCCATCTGCCACTTCTCAGCCCAGTTTTGCATCCTATCAGTGTCCCGCTGTAACCTCTGACAGCCCTCCACACTATCCACAACATCCCCAACCTTTGTGTCATCAGCGCATTTACTAACCCATCCCTCCACTTCCTCATCCAGGTCATTTATAAAAATCACAAAGAGAAGGGGTCCCAGAACAGATCCCTGAGGCACGCCACTGGTCACCGGCCTCCATGCAGAATATGATCTGTCTACAACCACTCTTTGCCTTCTGTGGGCAAGCCAATTCTGGATCCACAAAGCAATGTCCCCTTGGATCCCATGTCTCCTTACTTTCTCAATAAGCCTTGCATGGGGTACCTTATCAAATGCCTTGCTAAAATCCATATACACTACATCTACGGTTCTACCTTCATCGATGTTGAACTGTTGGCGTGTGTGGGGAATGAGGAACATGGATATTGTCTAGGCAGAAGAGACTATTTTCATATGGCCCCTAGTCATTCAATGACTAATATAATTAGTTCGGTACAGTATGATGAGCCAAAGGGCTTGTTCTCATGCTGTTACCATGCTGTGGCAGCCTTGGCATTTCTTCTCCCTCCCCACCTAAGCTGTTCGACCCATTGGAACCATCATGTGATGCATCCGCTTCAGAACTCAGCATCTCTCCTATCTCCAGAAAGATTCAGGGAGGGCACCTGTCCCCTCATTAAAGAGGCAAGAGAGGGTCCAAATGGCCTCTGTTCCAAGGGGTAGGGACCAAGGAACAGTCATACTGATGGGGTGAGCAGTCGTGTGTGTGTGCGTGTGTGCGCACACGTTTAAAGAGAGAATATACTGTTTACATTATTTAAAGTAACCTGCCAGTTAAAAGTGCATAGTAATACTGCTGTGTGGGTGAACTCCCACCCTCTGAAGCCTGGAGGGGGGAAAAGGGAAGAAGAAGTGTCCACTTCCCCCATCCCTCCTTTAAGCCTGTGAACAGGGGGTGTAGTGATTAGAACCCAGAATAATGTCCCCCCTCTTCAAGAGCACAGGTGAGCCCTAAGCAGATAGCTGGGTGCATGTGTTGACTTGTACAGCCACCAGCCTCTCTCCCCCACCCAACCTGCCCACACTTCCTCCAACCTGTTCTCTTTTCCCTAATCCACAGGGCTATAGGTTCCCTCCCTTAGGCGAGGGCCACGATCTTGTACATACATTTTTGTATGGTGAATTATGAAAGTAACTCAGGATGATTTTCGTCTTTAAGCAGGGTGGGGTAGGGAGGGGGGAATTATAGTGTGACACATTGCGGAGGTTTAGTTACAGTTCACTGTACTTTTGTTATATAAATATATATATTATAAAAGCATCTTGAGTAGCTGTGATGGTTTTCCTTACTACTGGGGAGCAGATATCTTCTCTCCACACAGGGGGAAGGAACACACTGCAAGATAGAACCGTCCAGAGCCTCCTGTGGATTACAGTTACACCATGCCCCTGCCATGGTGCTCCCTCCTTACCACCCATCCCACAGTGATTTTCATCCCACCTTCAGTGCTGTGTCTGTGCATAGCTTGCACGTTCTCCCTGGGGCTCCAGTTCCCTCCCGCACCCCAATGATGTGCAGGTCGGTGTGTTAATCGGCCACTGTGAATCTTGCCTGTGTGTGTGGGTGGATGTGTAGTGGAATTGGTGTTGATGGGGGGGGGGGGGGGGGGGGAGAGAGCACAGACTTGATGGTCTGAAGGGTCTGTCCTTATGACTCTGGTACGTCACTGAGGAGCCCCTGGAGGCCAATGAAATATGCACAGCATGCTCCCACAGTCACACAAGTTTACAGACAAATGAACCCTGTGTATGAATAAATGAATACTTTTATTGTAAAGCACTCCCACCGCCGATAGGCACAGACATTGAAACTCTTCAACAGTTCATTATACAGTATATACAACAGGGCACAGGAATAATCAGAAGCAGCAGTTTCCACACCACTTCCCTCACCCCCAACCCAGCCTGGGAAAATAGTAGCATATTCCCAATTTAACAGAGGCAGGATCTAGGAACCAGTGGTGGGAGAGAGAGGGAGTTTATAAGAGAGATATCATTCTGGTCACAGGAGCTCCCCCCCTCCCCTTACATTACTCCACAGATACCAATCCAGTCCCACTAGCAAGGGCTGGGGAACTGAAACTCATTAAACGATAAAGGGAGTTGTTGACTCCCATGGGAGGGGATGAAGTTGGGTGTAATGTGGGATTGATGGGGAGGGGAAAGATGGTGAAATGGCATGGAAAGGGGTGAGATGTGAGAGGGAAAGGAGGAGATGGGGTGGGATAGGAAGGAAGAGAAAGGGATGGGGTTGTGATGGATTAGTGGGGAAAATGATGTGGAAGTGGATAGAGATTGGGAATGAGGTAGATGGGGGGGGGGGGGGGGAAGGTGAAATGGAGTTCTAATGTGATGTCAATGCACCAACAGCCCTGACAGCTGGTGAACTGGGAATGGGATGCCACCTCTCCCCTTCCTCTCTCTCCCCTTGAGCCTGCTATAACACATCAGAACATCACAATTCAGCACTTGCAGAACAACACTGGACACTGCACTGTTTTCACCACAGTTACTCGCCCGGGACAACTCCGACAGCACCTCCCCGAACCACCCAGAACATCGACTGGCACCTTTCCCCTCCGCAGAAGCTGCTTGGCCCGCTGAGTCATGAGATACAGGTTCCAGCATCTGCAGTCTCTCTGCCTTTCCCACCCAGGAGGACAAGCCAGTGGGCGCAGTGAAACAAGCCCCGCTCTTGCGCTGTCTGGCTGAGGAAAAATTGATCTTCGTCACTAGGTCAAAATCCCAGGAACTCCCTCCATCAATGGCACCATTGGAGCACCTTCAGAACACAAACTGAGGCGGTTCACCCCCACCTTTATGGGGGGGGGGGAATAAATGAGCAATGATTGTACTCATGAATGACACCCACACCCAGACAATGAATGAATAGGCAATGAGAGCAGAGTTAGCAGGTGGAAGGAGTTATCCACATTCACAGCACAGGCAATTAGATCATCCACGACTTGCAGTGCACCCTGGGTTAAACGCACCCTCAGAGGCCTTGATACTTCATGTCTTGGTCACCGAATGCAGTTGGGCACCAAGCTGCAGGCGAATACAGCAGGTGAACTGATAGTGTGTATATGAGAGATGACTTGGAAGGAATAGGGGAAATGGAGTGAAAGGGAACCCTAGGAGAGGTGTACATCAATAGTGTGTGAGAGAGAGAATGTCGTGTACATGCGAGAGATCCTGTGTATGAGATAGTGTTTGTGGGCCCTTGCGACTGTGTGTGTCTGTGTAAATGAATAATAGTGCATCTCTCTCTGTGTATATTGTGAAAAGTAATCAGGTGAATGCGTGAGAATGTGCATGTTTGAGACAAAAAGTGTTAGGGGTGTGAGGAAGAGAGCGAGTGAGGGGGATCTTCCTCTTTGCGTACATCCCATCCTAGGGGTGTGTGTGGTTCTGAGGACAAAGCAGCCCCATCACTCAACACCCCCATCTCTGTCCCCCACCCTTTAGCACGCCTGCTGCCTGATGACAGGGATATCGATCTCCAGGGTGGAGAGACGGGAACGGCGGCCGGAGGGCTCGGCCAAGTAGGCAGTGGGAGCGGATAGCGGGTATGGGTAGTGCTGAAATTGGGCAGGGAGCGGGGTTGGGGCCAGCGGCTGCCAAAGCAGCGCGGGCGGTGGGCGGCAGGCACAGTACCAGAGCAGCAACAACCCACCGGCCAGTGCCAGCCCGCCACCGCTGCCTAGGGCTAAATAGGCAGCGGGCCCGGCGCTCCAGGCCGGTCCGTAGCGCCGGTTCAGACGGCTAGTATGGAGCAGCAGCCAGACAGTGGGACCTAGTACCAGACAGGCGGCCAGCAGATCGAGTAAGCCAGCCACCAGCTGGCAGCCAGCGCTGTTGACCAGGCAGCGGGCCAAGCCGGCACGGGGGGCGCGGCCGCTGCAGGCAGCGTGGCAGAGGCCGAGGGCACCAAGCAGAGCGGCAGCGGTAGCGGCAGTCAGGGCCAGTGGCAGTGCCAGCTGTAACAGCCGCAGGTCGAGCTGGTCAAGTGAACGGTACCAGTCGGGATCGCGGAAGGTGCAGCGGGCCTCACCCTGTGCCCGCACGCAGCGGGTCCAGAGCCCAGAGCTGACGCTCAGGTTGGGCTGGTGCCGGCTGGCCGAGGCCAGGCGCTGAAGCCGCCAGCGTGGTAGCAGTGTGGCAGCCAGCAGCCCACCCAGAGAGCACACTCCACACAGCAGCGCCAGCCCGGGTGGCCGCCTGCACCTCCCGGCACGCCATGGAGCCGCGACACCACCAGACGCCGGCACCTGTGGGGAGGAGGGGAGAGGTTAGGGGGGGGGTCAGCAGGGGAAGAGAGAAAGAGAGAGGTTGGTAGGTCAGAGCAAGAGGGGCGGGTGGGGGAGATGCGGTGGGAGCGCGGCGCGGAGGGAGACTGGGGCAGAGGGTGGGTATTACAGTGGCGAAGGTTAGTGAGATGATGGGTTGAGGAGACGGGAATGAATGTTAGATAGCGAGATAAAAATAAGGAATGAGGAGAAGAATTTCGACCAGAGACTTAGACAACCTCTACCCCTTCCCTCCCATTCTACCGTCGCTGCTCAACACGAAACGTCGACCATCCCAAATTCTCATGCCCACGTTCGGACCCGCAGACCTTGAACCCAGACAAAGGGATCGGACAGGGTCTTGGGGAGGGGAGTGAAGACCGACGGCGGACAGTTACAACCGTGTCCCTCTCATTTCTTAGTGACTATATGCGCCGGACCCCGGGCCAGTGACAGGAGGGGCATGATGAGCAGGCTCCACAGCGACCCCAGGCGACTGGGCAGACTTGCTTCATTAGTTTATTTCCCAGAACCTGATCAGAGGGACATCGAGCTCCAGGGCGCGGCCAGATAGGCGCGGAGGTTGGGAGTGGCGGCGGCTGCTGCCTGAGGAGAAGGGCAGTCTAAGGGCGGCCCCGTTGCCCAACTAACAGCGGAGCTCCGGGGAGCAGGCAACTAGGCTGACCCAGCCATCACCGGGCACAAGGCAAGGCGCAGGCTTTAGGCCGCATAGCTAGCATTTCGTTGACTGGCGTCATGACGTCACGAAGCACGGACGTACGTGCTGCAGCGCTCGGGCCCCTCAGCTCGTTAATTGTTGCCCAGTCGGTAGGATCTCTCTACCACCCCACCACTGCTTCGTCCGAACCGACAGCGGACCCGATACCTCAGACACAGCGGCGTCAGCCTCACCCTCACCTTTCCTTCTGTCTTCAACTGCAAACTCCAGCGTTGGCCCACCCCCGCGGCCCACAATCTCAGGCCGCCCGTCACCAGCGCTCCGCCAGCCAGCCCCCGCTCGTAAACCGGGGGCCCGATCGCAACGACCGATTGGGTTGCACTCGCGTCGGTCAAACTCTTGGGCTCCCGGCCTCCACTCCGATTGGCAGCTACGCTCCTCTCAAGCTCCACCAACCCTCTCCAATTGGTCGCTCAGCTGAAGCCTGTTACGAGCTTGCGCTGACATTGGCTAAATGGGGGTTCGGCTGACTGATTGGAAGAAATGGGAAGTGCTCTGATTCCCGATTGGTTGCTCCGCGGTTGAGGGGAGGAGAGACAGAGAGAGATAAACTTGCTGGACTCGTCTCTAATTGGTTGAGGGTACTGGGGAAGCGTGTTTGGGTCAGTGACGTTACATCAGACTCGCCCCGATGCCAGCTGAGACTTCGGGTTCACAAACAGAGTCTGATTCCGTGGCGATGTTTGGC
This sequence comes from Hemitrygon akajei, assembly GCF_048418815.1. NCBI lineage: Eukaryota > Metazoa > Chordata > Chondrichthyes > Myliobatiformes > Dasyatidae > Hemitrygon > Hemitrygon akajei. The sequence continues at coordinate 33,194,140 of NC_133141.1, read as the reverse complement.
GTGATTCGGCTGTGCTACCAGGAACCCTCGGAGGCCAGTGTTGGGGATGATGGTCTTCACTCCCCCAACCACCAAAAAACTCACTGATTTGTACCACCCACCACTCTCTCCAGCAGTGCCGTGGGAGTGCTTGACTCTCTCCTCCTCCTATCCCTAACACCGTTCTCAATGATACTTAATATCGCTCGCCTTCCCCCCCCCCCCTCCCGCCAACTCCCAATACCACCTCCGCTTTCACACAAATCTAAAGCAACACACACAAAACGCTGGAGGAACTCAGCAGGTCAAACAGAATCTATGAAAATGTATAAATAGTTGACACTGGGAAATCTCTTTCTATCTCCCCGCCCCCCAATAAAATCCCTGAGCAAAGATGCCTAGTCCACTCTAGAACACACCTACTACCATCCCCTCTGAAGGCTCTTCACCACTCTGTGACAAACATCTCCTTCTAGGTTGAGAGACCAGCACGTCCACATTATTCCTAATTACACCATCCGGGCCATCCCATCTTCTCACAGCTCCCATCGGACAGGAGGTACAGAAGCCTGAAGTCTCACATCACCAGGTTCAGGAACAGCTACTTCCCTTCAAACATTTGGTTCCTGAACCAACCAGCACAACCCTGATCACCACCTCAGTACAACAACACCGTGACCACTCTTCACTACAATAGAAGTAGTATTTTTCTAATTGAGCCCAGCACACAAATGGCTTTCCCGCACTGTCAGAAAGGCAAAACAGGGTTATTCACAGACAGCCATTTCTGTGACACCAGAGACACGGGGCAGATGTGGCAGGGTTTTCAGACCATAACGGACTACAAGTCCACCACATGCACCAACAACAGTGACACTTTTCCTCCTGATAAGCCGGGTGTCTTTTACCCTCAGTTTGTGCCAGTGAGGAAGAGCACCCCCATCTCCGAGGAGCAGGTTCTAGCTGATTTGGCCACAGCTGATGCGAGGAAGACCCTAGCCAGGGTCAGCCCCCGTAAAGCCGTGGGGCCTGATAACACAGCTCGTCGGGTGCTGAGGGACTGTGTAGCCCAGTTAAGAGGTTCTAACAGACATCTTCAACATCTCTCTGGAACAGTCCTCCATTGTCCCCACAGGCTTCAAAGGGACCACTGTCATCCCAGGTGCCCAAGACAGTAGCCTCAACGGAGGGAGATTGAAAATCTGGCTGAGTGGAGCCAGTCCTCAGTGGTGGAGAGGGTCAATAACTTTAAATTCCTCGGTGTTATCATTTCAAAGGATATGTGCTCTGCAGCACTGACCTCAACAATAATGTCACGCTTTGAGTGGCTGGTTATCTATCACATTGAATCTCATCTTCCTGCTGCTTTGCACCCTTTTCCAGTTTGCTTATCGCTCAAATCAGTCCACTAGTGATGCCATGGTCTGTGTCCTCTGTTCTGTCCTGTCCCACCTAGAAAATGGTGTCTCACATACTGACTTAAGCTCGGCGTTTAATATGATCATCCCTCAGAAGCTGGTGGGTAAACTGTCTGCATTGTGTTTCAACACCTCTCTCTGTAACTGGATCCTGGACTGCTTGACCGAAAGACCACAGTCAGTCTGTGTTGGCAAAAACATCTCTAACTCCATCACACTGAGCACTGCCCTCCGCCCCCAGGGCCGAGTGCTCAGCCCGCTGCTGTTCACACTGCTGACACATGATTGTACCGCTAGATCCAGTTCAAGCCGAATCATCAAGTTCACTGATGACACAACAGTGGCTGGCCTTATCAACGACAATGATAAGATGGCACACAGAGAGGAGATATAGCGGCTGGTAGAATGGTGTGAGCACAACAACTTGGGTCTCAACATGGACACGACCAAAGAGATGATTGTGGACTTCAGGAAGGTTCAGGGCTGACCACTCCTCACTGCACATACACGGCTCCTCTGGGGAGAGGGTTAGGAGACCCAAGTTTCTGGGGGTGATCTCACCTGGTCCCTCAACACCACCTCTCTGGTCAAGAAAGCACAGCAATTCCTCCACTTCCTGAGGAGAATGAGGTTCCTTACCCTCCATCTGTCCAACAATCTCTCTGACCCTCTACCATCAGGCAGGAGGTACCTTAGCATTAGAACAAGGATGGGAAACAGTTTATCCCCCCCCCCCCCCCCCCCCAGACCATGAGACTACTGAACTCACTGCCTTCACCCAGGTCTCACCACGTATGAATTATGCTGTTTTACATTTTAAATGCACCTTATTATTTGTTAATTTATTTGTGGTAACATTACTTTATGTGTTGTGTGTGAATTATACGTACTGTGTTGTGCGACTGGGTCCAGATAAACATTGTTTCATTTGGCAGTATACATGCACCGTGCCTTGTATAATATTCAGCCCCAAACACTTTGTTCACATAACTGAGTTTTACAACCAGGGATTTTGATCAATTTAACTGAAAAAAATTATTTGTGAATTATATGCTTTTTTCACAGTAGAGCCCCAAAACAGGGAAAATTGTAAAGCATGAAAAACTAAAATATCAAAAACTGAAATGTCAGCAGTTTAAAAGTATTCATCCCCCTTTGCTCAGAACTTGGTTGAACCACCTCTCACAGCTATTACAGTGCCTTTGAGATGGTCTTGTACCCTTCCCCAGATTTGTGCTTCTCTATTATCATTCCCCTGACTTGCCTTGAACGCTCTTTTGTCTTCACTTTGGTTTGCTCTGTTAAAAGCCTATCGTGTGTTGGATTTTACGGAGGGGTAATACATTCGGTGATCCTCCAATTTTCTACATCAAAACATTGTGTGAGTTGGTAAGGTAATATACAGTATTGCACCTGAGGAAAGTTAGCGTAGTAATTATACAAAGGGAATAAGTACTTTTTCACCCTCACAATTTTGGTTTTTAATTTTTAGTAAATTGTTGACAGGTTTTGAATTTTTCTTTTGATTTGTCACGATACACAATATTTTGTAGATTAGCTCAAAAAATCTTACTTCAATATATTTTAAATTTAGAAAATGAGACAGTCAAATGTGAAAATAGTTGTGTGGGCTGCATACTTTTTTCAAGGCACTGCATGTGGTTGAAGTTACAATAACTTTGGACTTGGTCACCGAACACTCTAATAAACTTCTACACTTGTACTGTTAAAAGTGTTCTCATTGGATGCACCACGGTCTGGTACGGCAATTCAAATGCACCAGGAACATAAGAAGCTGCAGAGAGTAGTGGACTCTACCCAATATATCAATGGGAATATTCCTCCCTCTCTACAGTGTCTACAAGAAGCTTTTATCTTGTCTGCATTTTTTATAATTGTTCTGATCGTCAATGCAGCATATTTCAAAGAGGCACCACATCAACCTGGTACTCTCCTCCCATCCGGTAGGCACTACAGGAGCCTCCGCTCCCGCACCAGCAAGCACAGGAAGAGCTTCTTCCCTGAGACTGTGACCCTGCTGAACCTCACATCACAGCACTAAGCAGTATTGCACTCATATTGCACTGTCTCAGTACTTTTATACTTGTGTGCTGTAGCACTTACTTTTTATTCACAGTTATTTTGTAAATAACACTATTCTTTGCATTTCTGGTTAGATGCTAACTGCATTTCATTGGCTTTGTATCTGTACTCAGCACAGTGACAATAAAGTTGTATCTAATCTAATCTAATACCAAACGTCATATCACTTACAATTTCACATCCATGCGAATGCTTTTCCTAGACATCTTAGATCTACTACCCTCACTGAAAGTTGCAGGCCAATTTTCAAACATTATGGGTGAAAAATTGGAATTAATTGGTGAGGGATCGAGAACGTTTACACACGTGGGGGAGGCAGAGTGTCAGCTAATATGTGATTGGCTGTGAGTGGCTCAAAGCGAGTGTAAAGCACTCTCATTGGCTGATTGAATGTTTACTGTAATGGCGTCCGCTCTTGAGAAGTTTAAACTGTTGTTTAGAATGAATTTTTGTCATTTTAAAAAATTTCAATAAATGATTGAAGCATTAACGAATAAAGCATCGTAACGAATTAGTGCTTTTTTACAGGAAAATAAAGAAAAACAATAGAATTCATGAAAAAGCTATACATAATAGAGACTGACAAACATCCTATGTGGAAATAGGAACAAATAATAAACAACAAGAGTAAAACAAATAAAGTAATAAAAAAGTAAATTATTAATATTGAGAACAAGAGTGGTCAAGTCCTTGAAAGTGAGTCCATAGGTTGTGGAATCAGTTCAGTATTGTGGTGAGTGAAGTTATCCACACCAATTCAGGAGCCTGACGGTTGTAGGGTTATAACTGTTCCTGAACCTGGTGGTGTGGGACCTAAGGCTCCTGTATCTCCTGCCCCAATGGCAGCAGTGAGAACAGAACATGGCCTGGATGGTGGGGGCCCTTGATGATGGATGCTGCTTTCTTGTGCCAGCGCTCCATGTAAATGTGCTCAGTGGTGGGGAGAGATTTGCCTACGATGGACTGGGCTGTATCCACCACTTTCTGTAGACTCCTCCAATCCTGAGCATTGGTGTTTCCACACCAGGCCATGATGCAACCAGTCAGGATACATACTCTCCACTGTACATCTACAGAAGTTCGTCAAAGTTTTAGATGATGTGCTGAATCTACAGAAAGCAAGACAGTAAGACACAGGAGCAGAATTAGGCCATTTGGCCCATCGAGTCTGCTTCACCATTCTATTATGGCTGATTCATTTCCCTTTCAACCCCATTGTCCTGCATTCTCCCCATAACCTTTCACATCCTGACTAATCAAGAACTTGTCAACCTCTGCATTTAATACATCTAATGACTTGACCTCCACAGCCGTCTGTGGTAATGAATTCCACAGATTCACCACCATCTGTCTAAAAAAAATCCTTCTCATCTCCGTTCTAAATGAATGCCCCCTTATTCTGAGGCTGTGCCCTCTGGTCCTAGACTTCCCCACCAAAGGAAACATCCTCTCCACACCCACTCTATCTAGGTCTTTCAACATTCGATAGGTTTCAATGAGATCCTCCCTCATTCTTCTAAACTCCAGTGAGTACAGGCCCAGAGCCATCAAATACTCCTCATACAATAAGCCTTTCCTTTATGGAATCATTCTCATGCACCTCCACTGGACCCTCTCCAATGTCGGCACATCTTTTCTGAGATAAGGGGCCCAAAACTGCTCACAATACTCCCAAGTGAGGCTTCACCAATGACTTATTAAGCCTCAACATTACATCCATTATTATTTTCTAGTCCTCTTGAAATGAATGCTAACATTTCATTTGCCTTCCTCACCACTGACTCAAACTGCAAGTTAACCTTTAGGGAATCCTGCACAAGGACTCCCAAGTCCCCTTTGTACTTCGAATTTTTTAATTTACTCCCCGTTTAGAAAATAGTATATGCTTTTATTCCTTCTCCCAAAGTGCATGATCATACACTTCCCAAAACTGTATTCCATCTGCCACTTCTTTGCCAATTTCCCAAATCTGTCTTAAGTCCTTCTGTAGCCTCCCTGCTTCCTCAACACTACATGACCCTCTAACTATCATCGTATTCATTTGCAAACCTGGCCACAAAGTCATCTATTCTGTCATCTGAATAGTTGACATACAACGTAAAAAGTATCGGTCCCAACACCAACCCCTGCAGAACACCACTAGTCACCGGCATCCAATCAGAAAAGGCTCCCTTTGTTCCCACTCTTTGCCTCCTGCCAGACAGCCAATCTTCAATCCATACTAGTATCTTTCCTGTAATACTTGTTTTGTTAAGCAGCATCATGAACGGCACCTTGTCAAAGGCCTTCTGAAATTCTAAGTAAACACCATCCTCTGACTCCCTTCTCTAGCCTGCCTGTTATTTCTTCAAAGAATTCCAACAGATATGTCAGGCAAGATTTTCCATTAATGAAACCGTGCTGACTACGGCCTATTTTATCACGTGCCTCCAAGTACCCTGGAACCTCACCCTTAACAATCGACTCCAACATCTTCCCAACTAGGTCAGACTAAGTTCTTCAAGAGTGGAGTGACATTTGCAATTTTCCAGCCCTCCAGAGCAATGCCAGAATCTATCGATACATGATAGATTGTTACTAATGCCTCCACAATCTCTTCAGCCGCCTCTTTCAAAACCCTGTAATGCAGAAAATCTGGTTGAGATGACTTGTCTACTTCAGACCTTTCAGTTTCACAAGCTCCTACTCCTCAGTAATAGCAACTACACTCACTTCTGACCCCTGACAATCTCGAACTTCTGTGCCTTCCACAGTGAAGACTGATGCAAAATACTTATTCAGTTTGTCCACCAATTCCTTGTCCCCCATTACCACCTCTCCAGTGTAATTGTCCAGCGGTCCAATATCTACTCTCATCTCTCTTTTACTCATTATATATCTGAAAAAGTTTTTGGTATCCTCTTTGGGCTAGCTTACCTTCATATTTCATCTTTTCCCACCTTATGGTTTTCCAGTTGCTTCCCAATCCTCTACCTTCTCACTAATTTTTGCTCTATTCTATGCCCTCTCTTTTGCTTTTATGTTGGCTTTGTCTTGTCAGCTATGGTTGTGACATCCTGCCTTTAGAATAATTTTTCTTTGGGCTGTACCTATCCTGTGCTTTTCAAATTACTCCCAGAAACTCCAGGTATTGCTGTTGCGCTAGTGTCCACTTCCACTCAACTTTGGCCAGCTCCTCTCTCATGCCTCTGTAATTCCCCTTACACCACTGTAATACTGATACATCTGACTGTAGCTTCTCCCTCCCTCTCAAAGTGCAGGGTGAATTCTGTCATGTTCACTGCCTCCTGAGGGTCCCTTTACCATAAGTTCCTGAATCAAATCTGGGTCATTACACAACACCCAATCCAGAATAGCTGGTCCTTGAATGGGGATTTGATTTCATTTTTTAACCATCAACAGTGAATGCATTGGAGCTGTGCTTAGCCACACCATCAGTGTAAACTGAGTAGAGCAGGGGGCTAAGCACACAGTCTTGTGGTGCATGTGTGCTGATGGAGATTGTGGAGCAGATGTTGTTGCCAATCTGAACTGACTGGGGTCTGCAAGTGAGGAAATCCAGGATCCAATTGCACGAGGAGATATTGAGGCCAAGGTCTTGGAGCTTAGTGGTTAGTTGTGAGGGAATGAAACATTGCTACTTCCCTTCAACCATTCGGTTCTTGAACTGACTAGCACGACGCTAATCACTCAGTATAGCGACGCTGTGACCAGTTGGCATTACGACGGATTTCTCTTTTTATTGAAATTATGACCTTTCATGTGTGACTTTCCTGTGAATGTTGTGTTTCTGATGATCTGTGCCTGTGATGCTGATGTAAGTGTTTCACGAATCTTTGGCTTATTATTGTTGATGTAGTTATGATTTCCAATGATCTGTCTGTAAGGCAAACTTTGCTGGTTTCTGTCATGTGGACAAAGCTCAGCAGAACGCTGTAGTTTCTTGTGGGTGGGGTTCTTGATTATGCTGATTACTTGTGTATGTGACAATAAAAATTAACTTTGAATTTGACTCAAAAGCAGTACTGGCAGCATTCCACTTAATTTTCTGACTGCGGGCTCCCTCTTCATATTTTCCTTCCATATACCAAAACTCCAGATTCTCTTTGAAATTCCACACCCACAAACTTCTCACTGTTTAATGAGATCCCACTGTGCCAGAGTGGATGACATCAACTTTCTCCGTGACGTTTAACGCCCACTAGGTCCTCATCCAACTCATCCACGTTCCCACCCACCAAACTATCTGCACCCCGCTCCATGGAGGGGGCTCGGTGAGGAGGGAGCGCTGAATTGCGGGACTCAGACTGTCTCTCCCTTTGTAACTCCATGTTCCAATCCCTACACTTCTCCATATCGCTGCATCACTCTATGCACCCAGTGAGGGTGTCACCGAGGAATAGTGAGACTGGATCTGTGTACGGTGCTCCCGGTGTGGGTCTGACCAAGGAATAGTGAGACTGGATCTGTGTACGGTGCTCCCGGTGTGGGTCTGACCAAGGAATAGGGAGACGGGATCTGTGTACGGTGTTCCCGGTGTGGATCTGACCAAGGAATAGGGAGACGGGATCTGTGTACGGTGCTCCTGGTGTGGGTCTGACCAAGGAATAGGGAGACGGGATCTGTGTACGGTGCTCCCGGTGTGGGTCTGACCAAGGAATAGGGAGACGGGATCTGTGTACGGTGCTCCCGGAGTGGGTCTGACCAAGGAATAGGGAGACGGGATCTGTGTACGGTGCTCCCGGTGTGGGTCTGACCAAGGAATAGGGAGACGGGATCTGTGTACGGTGCTCCCGGTGTGGGTCTGACCAAGGAATAGGGAGACGGGATCTGTGTACGGTGCTCCCGGTGTGGGTCTGACCAAGGAATAGGGAGACGGGATCTGTGTACGGTGCTCCCGGTGTGGGTCTGACCAAGGAATAGGGAGACGGGATCTGTGTATGGTGCTCCCGGTGTGGGTCTGACCAAGGAATAGGGAGACGGGAACTGTGCATGGTGCTCCCGGTGTGGGTGTGACCCAGGAATAGGGAGATGGGAACTGTGCATGGTGCTCCCGGTGTGGGTGTGACCCAGGAATAGGGAGATGGGAACTGTGCACGATGCTCCCGGTGTGGGTATGACCCAGGCATAGGGAGACGGGAACTGTGCACGGTGCTCCCGGTGTGGGTCTGACCCAGGCATAGGGAGACGGGAACTGCGCACGATGCTCCCGGTGTGGGTCTGACCAAGGAATAGGGAGACGGGATCTGTGTACGGTGCTCCCGGTGTGGGTCTGACCAAGGAATAGGGAGACGGGATCTGTGTACGGTGCTCCCGGTGTGGGTCTGACCAAGGAATAGGGAGACGGGATCTGTGTACGGTGCTCCCGGTGTGGGTCTGACCAAGGAATAGGGAGACGGGATCTGTGTACGGTGCTCCCGGTGTGGGTCTGACCAAGGAATAGGGATACGGGATCTGTGTACGGTGCTCCCGGTGTGGGTCTGACCAAGGAATAGGGAGACGGGAACTGTGCACGATGCTCCCGGTGTGGGTGTGACCCAGGAATAGGGAGACGGGAACTGTGCACGATGCTCCCGGTGTGGGTCTGACCAAGGAATAGGGAGATGGGAACTGTGCACGATGCTCCCGGTGTGGGTCTGACCAAGGAATAGGGAGACGGGATCTGTGTACGGTGCTCCCGGTGTGGGTCTGACCAAGGAATAGGGAGACGGGATCTGTGTACGGTGTTCCCGGTGTGGGTCTGACCAAGGAATAGGGAGACGGGATCTGTGTACGGTGCTCCCGGTGTGGGTCTGACCAAGGAATAGGGAGACGGGATCTGTGTACGGTGCTCCCGGTGTGGGTCTGACCAAGGAATAGGGAGACGGGATCTGTGTACGGTGCTCCCGGTGTGGGTCTGACCAAGGAATAGGGAGACGGGATCTGTGTACGGTGCTCCCGGTGTGGGTCTGACCAAGGAATAGGGAGACGGGATCTGTGTACGGTGCTCCCGGTGTGGGTCTGACCAAGGAATAGGGAGACGGGAACTGTGCATGGTGCTCCCGGTGTGGGTCTGACCCAGGAATAGGGAGATGGGAACTGTGCACGATGCTCCCGGTGTGGGTGTGACCCAGGAATTATGAGATGGGAACTGTGCATGATGCTCCCGGTGTGGGTCTGACCAAGGAATAGGGAGATGGGAACTGTGCACGATGCTCCCGGTGTGGGTCTGACCAAGGAATAGGGAGACGGGATCTGTGTACGGTGCTCCCGGTGTGGGTCTGACCAAGGAATAGGGAGACGGGATCTGTGTACGGTGCTCCCGGTGTGGGTCTGACCAAGGAATAGGGAGAGGGGAACTGTGCAAGGTGCTCCCGGTGTGGGTCTGACCCAGGAATAGGGAGATGGGAACTGTGCACGATGCTCCCGGTGTGGGTCTGACCAAGGAATAGGGAGATGGGAACTGTGCACGATGCTCCCGGTGTGCGTGTGACCCAGGAATAGGGAGATGGGAACTGTGCACGATGCTCCCGGTGTGCGTGTGACCAAGGAATAGGGAGATGGGAACTGTGCACGATGCTCCCGGTGTGGGTGTGACCAAGGAATAGGGAGATGGGAACTGTGCACGATGCTCCCGGTGTGGGTCTGACCCAGGAATAGGGAGATGGGAACTGTGCACGATGCTCCCGGTGTGGGTCTGACCAAGGAATAGGGAGATGGGAACTGTGCACGATGCTCCCGGTGTGGGTCTGACCACGGAATAGGGAGATGGAAACTGTGCACGGTGCTCCCGGTGTGGGTCTGACCCAGGAATAGGGAGATGGGAACTGTGCACGATGCTCCCGGTGTGGGTCTGACCAAGGAATAGGGAGACGGGATCTGTGTACGGTGTTCCCGGTGTGGGTCTGACCAAGGAATAGGGAGACGGGATCTGTGTACGGTGCTCCCGGTGTGGGTCTGACCAAGGAATAGGGAGACGGGATCTGTGTACGGTGCTCCCGGTGTGGGTCTGACCAAGGAATAGGGAGACGGGATCTGTGTACGGTGCTCCCGGTGTGGGTCTGACCAAGGAATAGGGAGACGGGATCTGTGTACGGTGCTCCCGGTGTGGGTCTGACCAAGGAATAGGGAGACGGGATCTGTGTACGGTGCTCCCGGTGTGGGTCTGACCAAGGAATAGGGAGACGGGAACTGTGCATGGTGCTCCCGGTGTGGGTCTGACCCAGGAATAGGGAGATGGGAACTGTGCACGATGCTCCCGGTGTGGGTGTGACCCAGGAATTATGAGATGGGAACTGTGCATGATGCTCCCGGTGTGGGTCTGACCAAGGAATAGGGAGATGGGAACTGTGCACGATGCTCCCGGTGTGGGTCTGACCAAGGAATAGGGAGACGGGATCTGTGTACGGTGCTCCCGGTGTGGGTCTGACCAAGGAATAGGGAGACGGGATCTGTGTACGGTGCTCCCGGTGTGGGTCTGACCAAGGAATAGGGAGACGGGATCTGTGTACGGTGCTCCCGGTGTGGGTCTGACCAAGGAATAGGGAGAGGGGAACTGTGCATGGTGCTCCCGGTGTGGGTCTGACCCAGGAATAGGGAGATGGGAACTGTGCACGATGCTCCCGGTGTGGGTCTGACCAAGGAATAGGGAGATGGGAACTGTGCACGATGCTCCCGGTGTGCGTGTGACCCAGGAATAGGGAGATGGGAACTGTGCACGATGCTCCCGGTGTGGGTGTGACCAAGGAATAGGGAGATGGGAACTGTGCACGATGCTCCCGGTGTGGGTCTGACCCAGGAATAGGGAGATGGGAACTGTGCACGGTGCTCCCGGTGTGGGTCTGACCCAGGAATAGGGAGATGGGAACTGTGTACGTTGCTCCCGGTGTGGGTCTGACCCAGGGATAGGGAGATGGGAACTGTGTACGGTGCTCCCGGTGTGGGTATGACCCAGGCATAGGGAGACGGGAACTGCGCACGGTGCTCCCGGTGTGGGTCTGACCCAGGCATAGGGAGACGGGAACTGCGCACGGTGCTCCCGGTGTGGGTCTGACCCAGGCATAGGGAGACGGGAACTGCGCACGGTGCTCCCGGTGTGGGTCTGACCCAGGGATAGGGAGACGGGAACTGCGCACGGTGCTCCCGGTGTGGGTCTGACCCAGGCATAGGGAGACGGGAACTGCGCACGGTGCTCCCGGTGTGGGTCTGACCCAGGGATAGGGAGACGGGAACTGCGCACGGTGCTCCCGGTGTGGGTCTGACCCAGGGATAGGGAGATGGGAACTGCGCACGATGCTCCCGGTCTGGGTCTGACCCAGGAATAGGGAGATGGGAACTGCGCACGATGCTCCCGGTCTGGGTCTGACCCAGGAATAGGGAGACGGGATCTGTGTACGGTGCTCCCGGTGTGGGTCTGACCAAGGAATACGGAGAGGGGAACTGTGCACGATGCTCCCGGTGTGGGTGTGACCCAGGAATAGGGAGATGGGAACTGTGCACGATGCTCCCGGTGTGGGTCTGACCAAGGAATAGGGAGATGGGAACTGTGCACGATGCTCCCGGTGTGGGTGTGACCCAGGAATAGGGAGATGGGAACTGTGCACGGTGCTCCCGGTGTGGGTATGACCCAGGAATAGGGAGATGGGAACTGTGCACGATGCTCCCGGTGTGGGTATGACCCAGGCATACGGAGAGGGGAACTGTGCACGGTGCTCCCGGTGTGGGTCTGACCCAGGCATAGGGAGACGGGAACTGCGCACGGTGCTCCCGGTGTGGGTGTGACCCAGGAATAGGGAGATGGGAACTGTGCACGATGCTCCCGGTGTGGGTCTGACCAAGGAATAGGGAGATGGGAACTGTGCATGGTGCTCCCGGTGTGGGTGTGACCAAGGAATAGGGAGATGGGAACTGTGCACGATGCTCCCGGTGTGGGTCTGACCCAGGAATAGGGAGATGGGAACTGTGCACGATGCTCCCGGTGTGGGTCTGACCAAGGAATAGGGAGATGGGAACTGTGCACGATGCTCCCGGTGTGGGTGTGACCCAGGAATAGGGAGATGGGAACTGTGCACGATGCTCCCGGTGTGGGTCTGACCCAGGAATAGGGAGATGGGAACTGTGCACGATGCTCCCGGTGTGGGTCTGACCAAGGAATAGGGAGATGGGAACTGTGCACGATGCTCCCGGTGTGGGTGTGACCCAGGAATAGGGAGATGGGAACTGTGCATGGTGCTCCCGGTGTGGGTCTGACCCAGGAATAGGGAGATGGGAACTGTGCACGATGCTCCCGGTGTGGGTATGACCCAGGCATAGGGAGACGGGAACTGTGCATGGAGCTCCCGGTGTGGGTATGATCGAGGGATACAGCACAATATTTTTATGACATGCTTCAGATTCTCGGAGCTCTTCAGGAAGGGTAAGACGAAGGTACACATACCAATCCTCATAGAGGGATCAGAAGCGGAGAGAGAGAGCGAGAGTGCAGTTTGAAGTTCCTGGGCGTCAAGATCTCTGAGGACCAAACCTGGTCCCAACATATCGATGTAGTTATAAAGAAGGCAAGACACCGACTATACTTTATTAGGAGTTTGAAGAGATTTGGCATGTCAACAAATACACTCAAAAACTTCTGTAGTTGTGCCGTGGAGAGCATTCAGTACAGGACTGAAAGAAGCTGCAGAGGGTCGTAAATCTGGTCAGCTCCATCTTGGGTACTATCCTACAAAGTACCCAGGACATCTTCAGTGAGCGGTGTCTCAGAAAGGCAGCGTCCATTATTAAAGACCTCCAGCACCCAGGGCATGCCCTTTTCTCACTGTTACCATCAGGTAGGAGATACAGAATTATCGGGTTATCCCAAATGAATTCACAGGTGCCTCGCCCGCCGAATTAAGCGCACTTCACAAACCAGATTAGATCGCCTGCAGCCAGCCGTCCAGGAGTGAATTTGCGACAAGCAAGAGGCCATGAAGCAAAGGTTGTGAATGTTTGGTGCCAAACACACACATGGGCTACACGCGCGTGTCCCAGAAAGAAAGAAGCCGCCTGGCATTATCGCGGTCGAGTAGCAGAACTTGAGCTGACAAACGGGCGAGTTGTTCGGCGACACTTGGACCATATATGCCAGTGGTCTCAGGGAAGCTGCAGCAGCGCCCTCTGCTGGTGAGGCTGGCGTCCCTGCGCATGAACCAAGAGAAGATCCACCAGGAAGGCGTAGACAGCAGCGCCCTCCAGTGGCGAACCACAGGGGTGCACCGGCCAGTTTATCAGTACCAAGCAGGATGGTTTTATTCTCAGTTTACTTCAGCTATTTCCTTCCTCTGTGGTTCCCATCTACAGGGGGAGGGATCAACCGCATCGTATCGATTACTTATTCAGCTCTATTTTGTTATTGGTGCCTTCTATTGGTTTTTAAACGCTTCCCAATCTTCTAACTTCCCACTGATTTTTGCCCTCTTTTTGGCTTTTATGTTGGCTTTGACTTCTCTTGTTAGCCACGGTTGTGTCAACTTCCCTTTGGAATACTTCTTCCTCTTTGCGATGTATATATCCTGTGCCCTCCGAATTGCTTCCAGAAACTCCAGCTGAGGTGACATAGGGTCAGAAGTTGTAGAATCATTGTGGATAGTGCTAAGGAATTGCAAGAGTAAAACAACTCTGATGGGAGTTGTATACAGACCCCCAAACAGTAGTAAGGATGTGGCCAGCAAATTACAATGGGAGATAGAAAATGCATTCCAAAAGGGCAACGCTACAATAGTCATGGGGTCTCAATCTGTGGGTAGATTCGGGAAATCAGGTCGGTGCTGGATCTCAAGGTGGATGGGGGGGGGGGGGGTAACTAGAGAGCCTATGAGACGGCTTTTTAGAGCAGCTCGTGGTTGAGCCCACTGGAGGATCAGTTATTCTGGATTGGGTGTTGTGTAATGAACCTGAATGCAGGAAAGGGAATTACAGAGGCATGAGAGAGGAGTTGGCCAGAATTGATTGGGGAAAAAAAACACTGGTTACGGCAGAGCAGCAACAGCTGGAGTTTCTGGAAGCAATTCGGAGGGCACAGGATATATACATCGCAAAGAGGAAGAAGTATTCCAAAGGGAAGTTGACACAACCGTGGCTAACAAGAGAAGTCAAAGCCAACATAAAAGCCAAAAAGAGGGCAAAAATCAGTGGGAATTTAGAAGATTGGGAAGCGTTTAAAAACCAATAGAAGGCACCAATAACAAAATAGAGCTGAATAAGTAATCGATACGATGCGGTTGATCCCTCCCCCTGTAGATGGGAACCACAGAGGAAGGAAATAGCTGAAGTAAACTGAGAACTTGGTACTGATAAACTGGCCGGTGCACCCCTGTGGACCGCCACTGGAGGGCGCCGCTGTCTACGCCTTCCTGGTGGATCTTCTCTTGGTTCATGCGCAGGGACGCCAGCCTCACCAGCAGAGGGCGCTGCTGCAGCTTCCCTGAGACCACTGGCATATATGGTCCAAGGGTCGCCGAACAACTCGCCCGTTTGTCAGCTCAAGTTCTGCTACTCGACCGCGATAATGCCAGGCGGCTTCTTTCTTTCTTTCTGGGACACGCGCGTGTAGCCCGTGTGTGTGTTTGGCACCAAACATTCACAACCTTTGCTTCATGGCCTCTTGCTTGTCGCAAATTCACTTCTGGACGGCTGGCTGCAGGCGATCTAATCTGGTTTGTGAAGTGCGCTTAATTCGGCGGGCGAGGCACCTGTGAATTCATTTGGGATAACCCGATAATTCTGTATCTCCTACCTGATGGTAACAGTGAGAAAAGGGCATGCCCTGGGTGCTGGAGGTCTTTAATAATGGACGCTGCCTTTCTGAGACACCGCTCACTGAAGATGTCCTGGGTACTTTGTAGGATAGTACCCAAGATGGAGCTGACCAGATTTACGACCCTCTGCAGCTTCTTTCAGTCCTGTACTGAATGCTCTCCACGGCACAACTACAGAAGTTTTTGAGTGTATTTGTTGACATGCCAAATCTCTTCAAACTCCTAATAAAGTATAGTCGGTGTCTTGCCTTCTTTATAACTACATCGATATGTTGGGACCAGGTTTGGTCCTCAGAGATCTTGACGCCCAGGAATTTCAAACTGCTCGCTCTCTCTCCGCTTCTGATCCCTCTATGAGGATTGGTATGTGTTCCTTCGTCTTACCCTTCCTGAAGAGCTCCGAGAATCTGAAGCATGTCATAAAAATATTGTGCTGTATCCCTCGTGTTGTCCGAAGCCTCAAACGCGTGTCTCAGTTCAGATTCCTTCTGTAGCATCGAAGTATTTCTGCCTGAGTACTCGTGAAGCGACTTGAGTTTCGTTGTTTCCTCCTGTTTTGCCGCTGGTGTTAAAGTTGGTAATGTAGTCCAAGAGGGTTTCTTCCATTGCAGCCAGGTTGCACGGGTCAGTTTTGCCATATGAGGCCCAAAGTGTATTGTTTGTTTATAGTTTGCTTTGTGGATCCAGAACTGGCTTGCCCACAGAAGGCAAAGAGTGGTTGTAGACGGGTCATATTCTGCATGGAGGTTGGTCACCAGTGGAGTGCCTCAGGGATCTGTTCTGGGACCCTTACTCTTCGTGATTTTTATAAATGACCTGGATGAGGAGGTGGTGGGATAATTTGCTGACGACACAAAGATTGGAGGTGTTGTGGATAGTGTGGACGGCTGTCAGAGGTCACAGCTGCACAGGTTGACTCTGTGGGTAAGAAGGCATTTGGTGTATTGGCCTTCATCAATCGTGGAATTGAATTTAGGAGCCGGAGGTGCGCTTAATTCGGCGGGCTTGGCACCTGTGAATTCATTTGGGATAACCCGTACACAGTTCCCATCTCCCTACCCCTGGGTCAGACCCACACCGGGAACACCGCTCACAGTTCCCCTCTCCCTATGCCTGGGTCAGACTGACTAGGGGAGCACCATGCACATTTCCCGTCTCCCTATTCCTGGGTGACAGCCACACCGGGAATACCGTGCACAGATCCCATCTCCCTATCCCTGCATGTGACCAACACCGGGAGCACCGTGCACAGTTCCCATCTCCCTATCACTGGGTCAGCCCCACGCCGGGAGGACCGTGCACAATAACCGTCTCCCTATCTCTGGGTCATATCGAAAACGGGAGCACCGTGCATAGTTCCCGTCTCCCTATCCCTGGGTCAGATACACACCGGGAACACCGTGCACAGTTCCCATCTCACTATCCCTGTGTCAGACCCACACAGGATCACAGTGCACAGTTCCAGTCTCCCTGTTCCTGGGTGACACCCAGACTGGGAGCACCATGCACAGTTCCCATCTCCCTATCCCTGGGTCAGACCCACACTGGGAGCACCGTGCACAGTTCCTGACTACCTATCCCTGCATCAGACCCACATCGGGAGCACCATACACAGTTCTCATCTCCCTATCCCTGTGTCAGACCCACACCGGGAGCACCGTGCACAGATCCTGTCTCCCTAACCCTGGGTCAGTCCCACAGGGGATCACCATGCACAGTTCTAGTCTCCCAGTTCCTGGGTGACACCCAGACTGGGACCATTGTGCACAGCTGACATCTCCCTCTCCCTGGGGCAGACCCACACCAGGAGAACCGTGCACAGTTCCCGTATCCCTATCCCTGGGTCAGACCCACACCAGGATCACCGTGCACAGTTCCCGTATCCCTATCCCTAGGTCAGACCCAGAATGGGAGCACCGTGCACGGTTCCGGTATCCCTATCCCTAAGTCAGACCCAGAATGGGATCACCGTGCACAGTTCCCGTATCCCTATCCCTGTGTCAGACCCACACCAGGATCACCGTGCACAGTTCTTGTATCTGTATCCCTGGGTCAGGCCCACACCGGGAGAACCGTGCACAGTTCCCGTCTCCCTATCCCTGTGTCAGACCCACACCGGGAGCACCGTGCACAGTTCCCATCTCCCTATCCCTGTGTCAGTCCCACACAGGATAACCATGCACAGTTCCCGTATCCCTATCCCTGGGTCAGACCCACACCGGGAGAACCGTGCACAGTTCCCGTCTCCCTATGCCTGGGTCAGACCCACACAGGATTACAGTACCAGGAGGACCGTGCCCGTTTTCAATCTCGCTATATCTCGGTAAGACCCACACTAGGAGCACCGTGCACAGTTCCTGTCTCCCTATGCCTTGGTCAGACTGACAATGGGAGCACCGTCCACAGTTCCCCTCTCCCTATCCCTGTGTCAGTCCCACACAGGATAACCGTGCACAGTTCCCGTATCCCTATCCCTGGGTCAGACCCACACCGGGAGAACCGTGCAAAGTTCATATCTTCCTATCCCTGGGTCAGACCCACACCAGGAGCACCGTGCACAGTTCCCGTCTCCCTGTCCCTGGGTCAGACCGACATCGGGAGCACCGTGCACAGTTCCAGTCTCCCTGTTCCTGCGTGACACCCAGACTGGGAGCACTGTGCACAGTTCCAATCTCCCTATATCTCGGTCAGACCCACACCGGCAGCACCATGAAGTGTTCCCGTCTCCCTATCCCTGGGATAGTCCCCGACCAGGAGCACCGTGCACAGTTCCCGTCTCCCTATGCCTGGGTCAGACCCACACAGGATCACAGTACTGGGAGGACCGTGCCCGTTTCCAATCTCGCTATATCTCGGTAAGAACCACACTAGGAGCACCGTGCACAGTTCCCATCTCCCTATCCCTGCATCAAACCCACATCGGGAGCACCGTGCACAGTTCCCGTCTCCCTATCCCTGCATCAGACCCACAACGGGAGCACCGTGCAGAGTTCCCTTCTCCCTATCCCTGGGTCAGACCCACACCAGGATCACCATGCACAGTTCCCATCTCCCTATCCCTGGGTCAGACCCACACTGGGAGCATCGTGCACAGTTCCTGACTACCTATCCCTGCATCAGACCCACATCGGGACCACCATACACAGTTCTCATCTCCCTATCCCTGTGTCAGACCCACACTAGGAGCACCGTGCACAGATCCTGTCTCCCTAACCCTGGGTCAGTCCCACAGGGGATCACCATGCACAGTTCTAGTCTCCCAGTTCCTGGGTGACACCCAGACTGGGAGCATTGTGCACAGCTGACATCTCCCTCTCCCTGGGGCAGACCCACACCAGGAGAACCGTGCACAGTTCCCATCTCCCTATCCCTAGGTCAAACCCGTATTGTGAGCACAATGCACATTTCCCATCTCCCTATCCCTGGGTCAGACCCACTCCGGGAGCGCCGTGCACAGTTCCCATCTCCCTACCCCTGTGTCAGATCCACAACGGGATCACCGTACACAGCTCCCGTCTCCCGATGCCTGGGTCAGACCCACACAGGATCACAGTACTGGGAGGACCGTGCCCGTTTCCAATCTCGCTATATCTCGGTAAGACCCACACTAGGAGCACCGTGCACAGTTCCCATCTCCCTGTCCCTGCATCAGACCCACACCAGGAGCACCGTACACAGATCCCGTCTCCCTAACCCTGGGTCAGTCCCACACAGGATCACCGAGCACAGTTCCTGACTACCTATCCCTGCATCAGACCCACATCGAGAGCACCATACACAGTTCTCATCTCCCTATCCCTGTGTCAGACCCACACTAGGAGCACCGTGCACAGATCCTGTCTCCCTAACCCTGGGTCAGTCCCACAGGGGATCACCATGCACAGTTCTAGTCTCCCAGTTCCTGGGTGACACCCAGACTGGGAGCATTGTGCACAGCTGACATCTCCCTCTCCCTGGGGCAGACCCACACCAGGAGAACCGTGCACAGTTCCCATCTCCCTAACCCTGGGTCAGTCCCACACAGGATCACCGAGCACAGTTCCTGACTACCTATCCCTGCATCAGACCCACATCGAGAGCACCATACACAGTTCTCATCTCCCTATCCCTGTGTCAGACCCACACCGGGAGCACCGTGCACAGACCCTGTCTCCCTAACCCTGGGTCAGTCCCACAGGGGATCACCATGCACAGTTCTAGTCTCCCAGTTCCTGGGTGACACCCAGACTGGGAGCATTGTGCACAGCTGACATCTCCCTCTCCCTGGGGCAGACCCACACCAGGAGAACCGTGCACAGTTCCCATCTCCCTATCCCTGGGTCAGACCCACACCAGGATCACCGTGCACAGTTCCCGTATCCCTATCCCTAAGTCAGACCCAGAATGGGAGCACCGTGCACAGTTCCGGTATCCCTATCCCTGCGTCAGACCCACACCAGGATCACCGTGCACAGTTCCCGTATCCCTATCCCTGGGTCAGACCCACACCAGGATCACCGTGCACAATTCCCGTATCCCTATCCCTAGGTCAGACCCAGAATGGGAGGACCGTGCACAGTTCCGGTATCCCTATCCCTGCGTCAGACCCACACCAGGATCACCGTGCACAGTTCCCGTATCCCTATCCCTAAGTCAGACCCAGAATGGGATCACCGTGCACAGTTCCCGTATCCCTATCCCTGGGTCAGACCCACACCAGGATCACCGTGCACAGATCCTGTCTCCCTAACCCTGGGTCAGTCCCACAGGGGATCACCATGCACAGTTCTAGTCTCCCAGTTCCTGGGTGACACCCAGACTGGGAGCATTGTGCACAGCTGACATCTCCCTCTCCCTGGGGCAGACCCACACCAGGATCACCGTGCACAGTTCCCGTATCCCTATCCCTAAGTCAGACCCAGAATGGGATCACCGTGCACAGTTCCCGTATCCCTATCCCTGGGTCAGACCCACACCAGGATCACCGTCCACAGTTCCCGTATCCCTATCCCTAGGTCAGACCCACATTGGGAGCACCGTGCACAGTTCCGGTATCCCTATCCCTAAGTCAGACCCAGAATGGGATCACTGTGCACAGTTCCCGTATCCCTATCCCTGGGTCAGACCCACACCAGGATCACCGTGCACAGTTCCCGTATCCCTATCCCTAGGTCAGACCCAGAATGGGAGCACCGTGCACAGTTCCGGTATCCCTATCCCTGTGTCAGACCCACACCAGGATCACCGTGCACAGTTCCTGTATCTGTATCCCTGGGTCAGGCCCACACCGGGAGAACCGTGCACAGTTCCCGTCTCCCTATCCCTGTGTCAGACCCACACCGGGAGCACCGTGCACAGTTCCCATCTCCCTATCCCTGTGTCAGACCCACACAGGATAACCATGCACAGTTCCCGTCCCCCTATCGCTGGGTCAGACGCACACCGGGAGAACCGTGCACAGTTCCCGTCTCCCTATGCCTGGGTCAGACCCACACAGGATCACAGTACCAGGAGGACCGTGCCCGTTTTCAATCTCGCTATATCTCGGTAAGACCCACACTAGGAGCACCGTGCACAGTTCCTGTCTCCCTATGCCTTGGTCAGACTGACAATGGGAGCACCGTCCACAGTTCCCCTCTCCCTATCCCTGTGTCAGTCCCACACAGGATAACCGTGCACAGTTCCCGTATCCCTATCCCTGGGTCAGACCCACACCGGGAGAACCGTGCAAAGTTCATATCTTCCTATCCCTGGGTCAGACCCACACCAGGAGCACCGTACACAGTTCCCGTCTCCCTGTCCCTGGGTCAGACCGACATCGGGAGCACCGTGCACAGTTCCAGTCTCCCTGTTCCTGCGTGACACCCAGACTGGGAGCACTGTGCACAGTTCCAATCTCCCTATATCTCGGTCAGACCCACACCGGCAGCACCATGAAGTGTTCCCGTCTCCCTATCCCTGGGTCAGACCCACACCAGGAGCACCGTGCACAGTTCCCGTCTCCCTATGCCTGGGTCAGACCCACACCGGGAGGACCGTGCACAGTTCCCATCTCCCCATCCCTGGGTTAGACCCACATTGGGAGCACCGTACACAGTTCCCGTCTCCCTATGCCTGGGTCAGCCCCACACAGGATCACAGCACCGGGAGGACCGTGCCCGTTTCCAATCTCGCTATATCTCGGTAAGACCCACACTAGGAGCACCGTGCACAGTTCCCATCTCCCTGTCCCTGCATCAGACACACACAGGATCTCCATGCACAGATCCCATCTCCCTAACCCTGGGTCAGTCCCACACAGGATCACCGTGCACCGTTCCAGTCTCCCTGTTCCTGGGTGACACCCAGACTGGGAGCACCATGCACAGTTCCCGTCTCCCTATCCCTGCATCAGACCCACATCGGGAGCGCCGTGCACAGTTCCCATCTCCCAATCACTGGGTCAGACACAAACAAGGAGCACCGGGCACAGTTCCGGTCTCCCTATCCCTAGGTCAGACGCACACCGGGAGCACCGTGTACAGCACCCGTCTCCCTATGCCTGGGTCAGACCCACACAGGATCACAGTGCACAGTTCCCATATCCCTATACCTGGGTTAGACCCACACCAGGAGCACCGTGCACAGTTCCTCTCTCCCTATCCCTGCGTCAGGCCCACACCGGGAGCACCGTGCACATTTCCCATCTCCTGATCCCTGGGTCAGACCCACACCAGGATCACCGTGCACAGTTCTCATCTCCCTATCCCTAGGTCAGACCCACACTGGGAGCACCGTGCACAGTTCCTGTCTCCCTATCCCTGCGTCAGGCCCACACCGGGAGAACTGTGCACAGTTCTCATCTCCCTATCCCTAGGGCAAACCCGTATTGTGAGGACAATGCACATTTCCCATCTCCCTATCCCTGGGTCAGACCCACATTGGGAGCACCGTGCACAGTTCCTCTCTCCCTATCCCTGCGTCAGGCCCACACCGGGAGCACCGTGCACATTTCCCATCTCCTGATCCCTGGGTCAGACCCACACCAGGATCACCGTGCACAGTTCTCATCTCCCTATCCCTAGGTCAGACCCACATTGGGAGCACCGTGCACAGTTCCTGTCTCCCTATCCCTGCGTCAGGCCCACACCGGGAGAACTGTGCACAGTTCTCATCTCCCTATCCCTAGGGCAAACCCGTATTGTGAGGACAATGCACATTTCCCATCTCCCTATCCCTGTGTCAGATCCACAACGGGAGCGCCGTGCACAGTTCCCATCTCCCTATCCCTGGGTCAGACGCACACCAGGAGCACCGTACACAGCTCCCATCTCCCGATGCCTGGGTCAGACCCACACAGGATCACAGTACCGGGAGGACCGTGCCCGTTTCCAATCTCGCTATATCTCGGTAAGACCCACACTAGGAGCACCGTGCACAGTTCCCATCTCCCTATCCCTGGGTCAGACCCACACTGGGAGCACCGTGCACAGTTCCTGACTACCTATCCCTGCATCAGACCCACATCGGGAGCACCATACACAGTTCTCATCTCCCTATCCCTGTGTCAGACCCACACCGGGAGCACCGTGCACAGATCCTGTCTCCCTAACCCTGGGTCAGTCCCACAGGGGATCACCATGCACAGTTCTAGTCTCCCAGTTCCTGGGTGACACCCAGACTGGGAGCATTGTGCACAGCTGACATCTCCCTCTCCCTGGGGCAGACCCACACCAGGAGAACCGTGCACAGTTCCCGTATCCCTATCCCTGGGTCAGACCCACACCAGGATCACCGTGCACAGTTCCCGTATCCCTATCCCTGGGTCAGACCCACACCAGGATCACCGTGCACAGTTCCCGTATCCCTATCCCTAAGTCAGACCCAGAATGGGATCACCGTGCACAGTTCCCGTCTCCCTATCCCTGTGTCAGACCGACATCGGGAGCACTGTGCACAGTTCCAGTCTCCCTGTTCCTGCGTGACACCCAGACTGGGAGCACTGTGTACAGTTCCAATCTCCCTATATCTCGGTCATACCCACACCGGCAGCACCATGAAGTGTTCCCGTCTCCCTATCCCTGGGACAGTCCCCGACCAGGAGCACCGTGCACAGTTCCCGTCTCCCTATCCCTGGGTCAGACTGACAACGGGAGTACCACGAACAGTTCCCATCTCCCTATTCCTGGGTCGTACCCACGTCGGGAGCACCTTACATAGTTCCCGTCTCCCTATCTCTGGGTCTGACCCATACCGTGAGCACCGTGCATAGTTCCCGGCTCCCTATTCCTGGGTCAGACCCACACAGGATCACAGTGCACAGTTCCCATATCCCTATCCCTGGGTCAGACCCACACCAGGATCACCGTGCACAGTTCCCATCTCCATATCCCTGGGTCAGACCCACATTGGGAGCACCGTGCACAGTTCCCGTTTCCCTATGCCTGGGTCAGACCCACACCGGGAGGACCGTGCACAGTTCCCATCTCCCCATCCCTGGGTTAGACCCACATTGGGAGCACCGTACACAGTTCCCGTCTCCCTATGCCTGGGTCAGCCCCACACAGGATCACAGCACCGGGAGGACCGTGCCCGTTTCCAATCTCGCTATATCTCGGTAAGACCCACACTAGGAGCACCGTGCACAGTTCCCATCTCCCTGTCCCTGCATCAGACACACACAGGATCTCCATGCACAGATCCCATCTCCCTAACCCTGGGTCAGTCCCACACAGGATCACCGTGCACCGTTCCAGTCTCCCTGTTCCTGGGTGACACCCAGACTGGGAGCACCATGCACAGTTCCCGTCTCCCTATCCCTGCATCAGACCCACATCGGGAGCGCCGTGCACAGTTCCCATCTCCCAATCACTGGGTCAGACACAAACAAGGAGCACCGGGCACAGTTCCGGTCTCCCTATCCCTAGGTCAGACGCACACCGGGAGCACCGTGTACAGCACCCGTCTCCCTATGCCTGGGTCAGACCCACACAGGATCACAGTGCACAGTTCCCATATCCCTATCCCTGGGTTAGACCCACACCAGGAGCACCGTGCACAGTTCCTCTCTCCCTATCCCTGCGTCAGGCCCACACCGGGAGCACCGTGCACATTTCCCATCTCCTGATCCCTGGGTCAGACCCACACCAGGATCACCGTGCACAGTTCTCATCTCCCTATCCCTAGGTCAGACCCACACTGGGAGCACCGTGCACAGTTCCTGTCTCCCTATCCCTGCGTCAGGCCCACACCGGGAGAACTGTGCACAGTTCTCATCTCCCTATCCCTAGGGCAAACCCGTATTGTGAGGACAATGCACATTTCCCATCTCCCTATCCCTGTGTCAGATCCACAACGGGAGCGCCGTGCACAGTTCCCATCTCCCTATCCCTGGGTCAGACGCACACCAGGAGCACCGTACACAGCTCCCATCTCCCGATGCCTGGGTCAGACCCACACAGGATCACAGTACCGGGAGGACCGTGCCCGTTTCCAATCTCGCTATATCTCGGTAAGACCCACACTAGGAGCACCGTGCACAGTTCCCATCTCCCTATCCCTGGGTCAGACCCACACTGGGAGCACCGTGCACAGTTCCTGACTACCTATCCCTGCATCAGACCCACATCGGGAGCACCATACACAGTTCTCATCTCCCTATCCCTGTGTCAGACCCACACCGGGAGCACCGTGCACAGATCCTGTCTCCCTAACCCTGGGTCAGTCCCACAGGGGATCACCATGCACAGTTCTAGTCTCCCAGTTCCTGGGTGACACCCAGACTGGGAGCATTGTGCACAGCTGACATCTCCCTCTCCCTGGGGCAGACCCACACCAGGAGAACCGTGCACAGTTCCCGTATCCCTATCCCTGGGTCAGACCCACACCAGGATCACCGTGCACAGTTCCCGTATCCCTATCCCTAGGTCAGACCCAGAATGGGAGCACCGTGCACAGTTCCGGTATCCCTATCCCTAAGTCAGACCCAGAATGGGATCACCGTGCACAGTTCCCGTATCCCTATCCCTGTGTCAGACCCACACCAGGATCACCGTGCACAGTTCTTGTATCTGTATCCCTGGGTCAGGCCCACACCGGGAGAACCGTGCACAGTTCCCGTCTCCCTATCCCTGTGTCAGCCCACACCGGGAGCACCGTGCACAGTTCCCATCTCCCTATCCCTGTGTCAGTCCCACACAGGATAACCATGCACAGTTCCCGTATCCCTATCCCTGGGTCAGACCCACACCGGGAGAACCGTGCACAGTTCCCGTCTCCCTATGCCTGGGTCAGACCCACACAGGATTACAGTACCAGGAGGACCGTGCCCGTTTTCAATCTCGCTATATCTCGGTAAGACCCACACTAGGAGCACCGTGCACAGTTCCTGTCTCCCTATGCCTTGGTCAGACCCACATTGGGAGCACCGAGCACAGTTCCTCTCTCCCTATCCCTGCGTCAGGCCCACACCGGGAGCACCGTGCACATTTCCCATCTCCTGATCCCTGGGTCAGACCCACACCAGGATCACCGTGCACAGTTCTCATCTCCCTATCCCTAGGTCAGACCCACACTGGGAGCACCGTGCACAGTTCCTGTCTCCCTATCCCTGCGTCAGGCCCACACCGGGAGAACTGTGCACAGTTCTCATCTCCCTATCCCTAGGGCAAACCCGTATTGTGAGGACAATGCACATTTCCCATCTCCCTATCCCTGTGTCAGATCCACAACGGGAGCGCCGTGCACAGTTCCCATCTCCCTATCCCTGGGTCAGACGCACACCAGGAGCACCGTACACAGCTCCCATCTCCCGATGCCTGGGTCAGACCCACACAGGATCACAGTACCGGGAGGACCGTGCCCGTTTCCAATCTCGCTATATCTCGGTAAGACCCACACTAGGAGCACCGTGCACAGTTCCCATCTCCCTATCCCTGGGTCAGACCCACACTGGGAGCACCGTGCACAGTTCCTGACTACCTATCCCTGCATCAGACCCACATCGGGAGCACCATACACAGTTCCCATCTCCCTCTCCCTGGGGCAGACCCACACCAGGAGAACCGTGCACAGTTCCCGTATCCCTATCCCTGGGTCAGACCCAGAGCAGGATCACCGTGCACAGTTCCCGTATCCCTATCCCTAGGTCAGACCCAGAATGGGAGCACCGTGCACAGTTCCGGTATCCCTATCCCTAAGTCAGACCCAGAATGGGATCACCGTGCACAGTTCCCGTATCCCTATCCCTGTGTCAGACCCACACCAGGATCACCGTGCACAGTTCTTGTATCTGTATCCCTGGGTCAGGCCCACACCGGGAGAACCGTGCACAGTTCCCGTCTCCCTATCCCTGTGTCAGACCCACACCGGGAGCACCGTGCACAGTTCCCATCTCCCTATCCCTGTGTCAGTCCCACACAGGATAACCGTGCACAGTTCCCGTATCCCTATCCCTGGGTCAGACCCACACCGGGAGAACCGTGCAAAGTTCATATCTTCCTATCCCTGGGTCAGACCCACACCAGGAGCACCGTGCACAGTTCCCGTCTCCCTGTCCCTGGGTCAGACCGACATCGGGAGCACCGTGCACAGTTCCAGTCTCCCTGTTCCTGCGTGACACCCAGACTGGGAGCACTGTGCACAGTTCCAATCTCCCTATATCTCGGTCAGACCCACACCGGCAGCACCATGAAGTGTTCCCGTCTCCCTATCCCTGGGATAGTCCCCGACCAGGAGCACCGTGCACAGTTCCCGTCTCCCTATGCCTGGGTCAGACCCACACAGGATCACAGTACTGGGAGGACCGTGCCCGTTTCCAATCTCGCTATATCTCGGTAAGAACCACACTAGGAGCACCGTGCACAGTTCCCATCTCCCTATCCCTGCATCAAACCCACATCGGGAGCACCGTGCACAGTTCCCGTCTCCCTATCCCTGCATCAGACCCACAACGGGAGCACCGTGCAGAGTTCCCTTCTCCCTATCCCTGGGTCAGACCCACACCAGGATCACCATGCACAGTTCCCGTCTCCCTGTCCCTGGGTCAGACCGACATCGGGAGCACCGTGCACAGTTCCAGTCTCCCTGTTCCTGCGTGACACCCAGACTGGGAGCACTGTGCACAGTTCCAATCTCCCTATATCTCGGTCAGACCCACACCGGCAGCACCATGAAGTGTTCCCGTCTCCCTATCCCTGGGATAGTCCCCGACCAGGAGCACCGTGCACAGTTCCCGTCTCCCTATGCCTGGGTCAGACCCACACAGGATCACAGTACTGGGAGGACCTTGCCCGTTTCCAATCTCGCTATATCTCGGTAAGAACCACACTAGGAGCACCGTGCACAGTTCCCATCTCCCTATCCCTGCATCAAACCCACATCGGGAGCACCGTGCACAGTTCCCGTCTCCCTATCCCTGCATCAGACCCACAACGGGAGCACCGTGCAGAGTTCCCGTCTCCCTATCCCTGGGTCAGACCCACACCAGGATCACCATGCACAGTTCCCATCTCCCTATCCCTGTGTCAGACCCACACTAGGAGCACTGTGCACAGATCCTGTCTCCCTAACCCTGGGTCAGTCCCACAGGGGATCACCATGCACAGTTCTAGTCTCCCAGTTCCTGGGTGACACCCAGACTGGGAGCATTGTGCACAGCTGACATCTCCCTCTCCCTGGGGCAGACCCACACCAGGAGAACCGTGCACAGTTCCCATCTCCCTATCCCTAGGTCAAACCCGTATTGTGAGCACAATGCACATTTCCCATCTCCCTATCCCTGGGTCAGACCCACTCCGGGAGCGCCGTGCACAGTTCCCATCTCCCTACCCCTGTGTCAGATCCACAACGGGATCACCGTACACAGCTCCCGTCTCCCGATGCCTGGGTCAGACCCACACAGGATCACAGTACTGGGAGGACCGTGCCCGTTTCCAATCTCGCTATATCTCGGTAAGACCCACACTAGGAGCACCGTGCACAGTTCCCATCTCCCTGTCCCTGCATCAGACCCACACCAGGAGCACCGTACACAGATCCCGTCTCCCTAACCCTGGGTCAGTCCCACACAGGATCACCGAGCACAGTTCCTGACTACCTATCCCTGCATCAGACCCACATCGAGAGCACCATACACAGTTCTCATCTCCCTATCCCTGTGTCAGACCCACACCGGGAGCACCGTGCACAGATCCTGTCTCCCTAACCCTGGGTCAGTCCCACAGGGGATCACCATGCACAGTTCTAGTCTCCCAGTTCCTGGGTGACACCCAGACTGGGAGCATTGTGCACAGCTGACATCTCCCTCTCTCTGGGGCAGACCCACACCAGGAGAACCGTGCACAGTTCCCATCTCCCTAACCCTGGGTCAGTCCCACACAGGATCACCGAGCACAGTTCCTGACCACCTATCCCTGCATCAGACCCACATCGAGAGCACCATACACAGTTCTCATCTCCCTATCCCTGTGTCAGACCCACACCGGGAGCACCGTGCACAGATCCTGTCTCCCTAACCCTGGGTCAGTCCCACAGGGGATCACCATGCACAGTTCTAGTCTCCCAGTTCCTGGGTGACACCCAGACTGGGACCATTGTGCACAGCTGACATCTCCCTCTCCCTGGGGCAGACCCACACCAGGAGAACCGTGCACAGTTCCCGTATCCCTATCCCTGGGTCAGACCCACACCAGGATCACCGTGCACAGTTCCCGTATCCCTATCCCTAGGTCAGACCCAGAATGGGAGCACCGTGCACGGTTCCGGTATCCCTATCCCTAAGTCAGACCCAGAATGGGATCACCGTGCACAGTTCCCGTATCCCTATCCCTGTGTCAGACCCACACCAGGATCACCGTGCACAGTTCTTGTATCTGTATCCCTGGGTCAGGCCCACACCGGGAGAACCGTGCACAGTTCCCGTCTCCCTATCCCTGTGTCAGACCCACACCGGGAGCACCGTGCACAGTTCCCATCTCCCTATCCCTGTGTCAGTCCCACACAGGATAACCATGCACAGTTCCCGTATCCCTATCCCTGGGTCAGACCCACACCGGGAGAACCGTGCACAGTTCCCGTCTCCCTATGCCTGGGTCAGACCCACACAGGATTACAGTACCAGGAGGACCGTGCCCGTTTTCAATCTCGCTATATCTCGGTAAGACCCACACTAGGAGCACCGTGCACAGTTCCTGTCTCCCTATGCCTTGGTCAGACTGACAATGGGAGCACCGTCCACAGTTCCCCTCTCCCTATCCCTGTGTCAGTCCCACACAGGATAACCGTGCACAGTTCCCGTATCCCTATCCCTGGGTCAGACCCACACCGGGAGAACCGTGCAAAGTTCATATCTTCCTATCCCTGGGTCAGACCCACACCAGGAGCACCGTGCACAGTTCCCGTCTCCCTGTCCCTGGGTCAGACCGACATCGGGAGCACCGTGCACAGTTCCAGTCTCCCTGTTCCTGCGTGACACCCAGACTGGGAGCACTGTGCACAGTTCCAATCTCCCTATATCTCGGTCAGACCCACACCGGCAGCACCATGAAGTGTTCCCGTCTCCCTATCCCTGGGATAGTCCCCGACCAGGAGCACCGTGCACAGTTCCCGTCTCCCTATGCCTGGGTCAGACCCACACAGGATCACAGTACTGGGAGGACCGTGCCCGTTTCCAATCTCGCTATATCTCGGTAAGAACCACACTAGGAGCACCGTGCACAGTTCCCATCTCCCTATCCCTGCATCAAACCCACATCGGGAGCACCGTGCACAGTTCCCGTCTCCCTATCCCTGCATCAGACCCACAACGGGAGCACCGTGCAGAGTTCCCTTCTCCCTATCCCTGGGTCAGACCCACACCAGGATCACCATGCACAGTTCCCATCTCCCTATCCCTGGGTCAGACCCACACTGGGAGCATCGTGCACAGTTCCTGACTACCTATCCCTGCATCAGACCCACATCGGGACCACCATACACAGTTCTCATCTCCCTATCCCTGTGTCAGACCCACACTAGGAGCACCGTGCACAGATCCTGTCTCCCTAACCCTGGGTCAGTCCCACAGGGGATCACCATGCACAGTTCTAGTCTCCCAGTTCCTGGGTGACACCCAGACTGGGAGCATTGTGCACAGCTGACATCTCCCTCTCCCTGGGGCAGACCCACACCAGGAGAACCGTGCACAGTTCCCATCTCCCTATCCCTAGGTCAAACCCGTATTGTGAGCACAATGCACATTTCCCATCTCCCTATCCCTGGGTCAGACCCACTCCGGGAGCGCCGTGCACAGTTCCCATCTCCCTACCCCTGTGTCAGATCCACAACGGGATCACCGTACACAGCTCCCGTCTCCCGATGCCTGGGTCAGACCCACACAGGATCACAGTACTGGGAGGACCGTGCCCGTTTCCAATCTCGCTATATCTCGGTAAGACCCACACTAGGAGCACCGTGCACAGTTCCCATCTCCCTGTCCCTGCATCAGACCCACACCAGGAGCACCGTACACAGATCCCGTCTCCCTAACCCTGGGTCAGTTCCACACAGGATCACCGAGCACAGTTCCTGACTACCTATCCCTGCATCAGACCCACATCGAGAGCACCATACACAGTTCTCATCTCCCTATCCCTGTGTCAGACCCACACTAGGAGCACCGTGCACAGATCCTGTCTCCCTAACCCTGGGTCAGTCCCACAGGGGATCACCATGCACAGTTCTAGTCTCCCAGTTCCTGGGTGACACCCAGACTGGGAGCATTGTGCACAGCTGACATCTCCCTCTCCCTGGGGCAGACCCACACCAGGAGAACCGTGCACAGTTCCCATCTCCCTAACCCTGGGTCAGTCCCACACAGGATCACCGAGCACAGTTCCTGACTACCTATCCCTGCATCAGACCCACATCGAGAGCACCATACACAGTTCTCATCTCCCTATCCCTGTGTCAGACCCACACCGGGAGCACCGTGCACAGACCCTGTCTCCCTAACCCTGGGTCAGTCCCACAGGGGATCACCATGCACAGTTCTAGTCTCCCAGTTCCTGGGTGACACCCAGACTGGGAGCATTGTGCACAGCTGACATCTCCCTCTCCCTGGGGCAGACCCACACCAGGAGAACCGTGCACAGTTCCCATCTCCCTATCCCTGGGTCAGACCCACACCAGGATCACCGTGCACAGTTCCCGTATCCCTATCCCTAAGTCAGACCCAGAATGGGAGCACCGTGCACAGTTCCGGTATCCCTATCCCTGCGTCAGACCCACACCAGGATCACCGTGCACAGTTCCCGTATCCCTATCCCTGGGTCAGACCCACACCAGGATCACCGTGCACAATTCCCGTATCCCTATCCCTAGGTCAGACCCAGAATGGGAGGACCGTGCACAGTTCCGGTATCCCTATCCCTGCATCAGACCCACATCGAGAGCACCATACACAGTTCTCATCTCCCTATCCCTGTGTCAGACCCACACTAGGAGCACCGTACACAGCTCCCATCTCCCGATGCCTGGGTCAGACCCACACAGGATCACAGTACCGGGAGGACCGTGCCCGTTTCCAATCTCGCTATATCTCGGTAAGACCCACACCAGGATCACCGTGCACAGTTCCCGTATCCCTATCCCTAAGTCAGACCCAGAATGGGATCACCGTGCACAGTTCCCGTATCCCTATCCCTGGGTCAGACCCACACCAGGATCACCGTCCACAGTTCCCGTATCCCTATCCCTAGGTCAGACCCACATTGGGAGCACCGTGCACAGTTCCGGTATCCCTATCCCTAAGTCAGACCCAGAATGGGATCACTGTGCACAGTTCCCGTATCCCTATCCCTGGGTCAGACCCACACCAGGATCACCGTGCACAGTTCCCGTATCCCTATCCCTAGGTCAGACCCAGAATGGGAGCACCGTGCACAGTTCCGGTATCCCTATCCCTGTGTCAGACCCACACCAGGATCACCGTGCACAGTTCCTGTATCTGTATCCCTGGGTCAGGCCCACACCGGGAGAACCGTGCACAGTTCCCGTCTCCCTATCCCTGTGTCAGACCCACACCGGGAGCACCGTGCACAGTTCCCATCTCCCTATCCCTGTGTCAGACCCACACAGGATAACCATGCACAGTTCCCGTATCCCTATCCCTGGGTCAGACCCACACCAGGATCACCGTGCACAGTTCCCGTCTCCCTATCCCTGTGTCAGACCCACACCGGGAGCACCGTGCACAGTTCCCATCTCCCTATCCCTGTGTCAGACCCACACAGGATAACCGTGCACAGTTCCCGTATCCCTATCCCTAAGTCAGACCCAGAATGGGATCACCGTGCACAGTTCCCGTATCCCTATCCCTGGGTCAGACCCACACCAGGATCACCGTGCACAGATCCTGTCTCCCTAACCCTGGGTCAGTCCCACAGGGGATCACCATGCACAGTTCTAGTCTCCCAGTTCCTGGGTGACACCCAGACTGGGAGCATTGTGCACAGCTGACATCTCCCTCTCCCTGGGGCAGACCCACACCAGGATCACCGTGCACAGTTCCCGTATCCCTATCCCTAAGTCAGACCCAGAATGGGATCACCGTGCACAGTTCCCGTATCCCTATCCCTGGGTCAGACCCACACCAGGATCACCGTCCACAGTTCCCGTATCCCTATCCCTAGGTCAGACCCACATTGGGAGCACCGTGCACAGTTCCGGTATCCCTATCCCTAAGTCAGACCCAGAATGGGA
Source organism: Hemitrygon akajei (assembly GCF_048418815.1). NCBI lineage: Eukaryota > Metazoa > Chordata > Chondrichthyes > Myliobatiformes > Dasyatidae > Hemitrygon > Hemitrygon akajei. Next base: position 33,161,169 of record NC_133141.1, on the reverse strand, counting down.
TCACTGTGCACAGTTCCCGTATCCCTATCCCTGGGTCAGACCCACACCAGGATCACCGTGCACAGTTCCCGTATCCCTATCCCTAGGTCAGACCCAGAATGGGAGCACCGTGCACAGTTCCGGTATCCCTATCCCTGTGTCAGACCCACACCAGGATCACCGTGCACAGTTCCTGTATCTGTATCCCTGGGTCAGGCCCACACCGGGAGAACCGTGCACAGTTCCCGTCTCCCTATCCCTGTGTCAGACCCACACCGGGAGCACCGTGCACAGTTCCCATCTCCCTATCCCTGTGTCAGACCCACACAGGATAACCATGCACAGTTCCCGTCCCCCTATCGCTGGGTCAGACGCACACCGGGAGAACCGTGCACAGTTCCCGTCTCCCTATGCCTGGGTCAGACCCACACAGGATCACAGTACCAGGAGGACCGTGCCCGTTTTCAATCTCGCTATATCTCGGTAAGACCCACACTAGGAGCACCGTGCACAGTTCCTGTCTCCCTATGCCTTGGTCAGACTGACAATGGGAGCACCGTCCACAGTTCCCCTCTCCCTATCCCTGTGTCAGTCCCACACAGGATAACCGTGCACAGTTCCCGTATCCCTATCCCTGGGTCAGACCCACACCGGGAGAACCGTGCAAAGTTCATATCTTCCTATCCCTGGGTCAGACCCACACCAGGAGCACCGTACACAGTTCCCGTCTCCCTGTCCCTGGGTCAGACCGACATCGGGAGCACCGTGCACAGTTCCAGTCTCCCTGTTCCTGCGTGACACCCAGACTGGGAGCACTGTGCACAGTTCCAATCTCCCTATATCTCGGTCAGACCCACACCGGCAGCACCATGAAGTGTTCCCGTCTCCCTATCCCTGGGTCAGACCCACACCAGGAGCACCGTGCACAGTTCCCGTCTCCCTATGCCTGGGTCAGACCCACACCGGGAGGACCGTGCACAGTTCCCATCTCCCCATCCCTGGGTTAGACCCACATTGGGAGCACCGTACACAGTTCCCGTCTCCCTATGCCTGGGTCAGCCCCACACAGGATCACAGCACCGGGAGGACCGTGCCCGTTTCCAATCTCGCTATATCTCGGTAAGACCCACACTAGGAGCACCGTGCACAGTTCCCATCTCCCTGTCCCTGCATCAGACACACACAGGATCTCCATGCACAGATCCCATCTCCCTAACCCTGGGTCAGTCCCACACAGGATCACCGTGCACCGTTCCAGTCTCCCTGTTCCTGGGTGACACCCAGACTGGGAGCACCATGCACAGTTCCCGTCTCCCTATCCCTGCATCAGACCCACATCGGGAGCGCCGTGCACAGTTCCCATCTCCCAATCACTGGGTCAGACACAAACAAGGAGCACCGGGCACAGTTCCGGTCTCCCTATCCCTAGGTCAGACGCACACCGGGAGCACCGTGTACAGCACCCGTCTCCCTATGCCTGGGTCAGACCCACACAGGATCACAGTGCACAGTTCCCATATCCCTATACCTGGGTTAGACCCACACCAGGAGCACCGTGCACAGTTCCTCTCTCCCTATCCCTGCGTCAGGCCCACACCGGGAGCACCGTGCACATTTCCCATCTCCTGATCCCTGGGTCAGACCCACACCAGGATCACCGTGCACAGTTCTCATCTCCCTATCCCTAGGTCAGACCCACACTGGGAGCACCGTGCACAGTTCCTGTCTCCCTATCCCTGCGTCAGGCCCACACCGGGAGAACTGTGCACAGTTCTCATCTCCCTATCCCTAGGGCAAACCCGTATTGTGAGGACAATGCACATTTCCCATCTCCCTATCCCTGGGTCAGACCCACATTGGGAGCACCGTGCACAGTTCCTCTCTCCCTATCCCT